>NC_090655.1:291814160-292114160 GCF_040937935.1 Hyperolius riggenbachi | reverse complement strand
TCTGACCTCGCCTCTGTCTAGCCCTTTTGTACCGCAGCCACCTGACTCTAGTTACTGACCCGGACTCTGTTTCTGTCCGATCCTCGCAATACGACTGACATCTGATACACGTGTATGACCCTGCTCGAATTTGACTACGATTAAGCTTAATGATTTAGTACCACAATTTGTAAAACTTGTGCACAAGTTCTGACCAGACTACTTGACGCATTGTACTACTGTTTGTGTGTTTTCTAACGTAACCTCGTCACGCACCAGTGTGATATTAAGTGTATTGCATTTACAGAAAGTGCGCAATAATTGTTTAAATACAATTAGACATAAATTTGGGCACTGTTGTCATTTTATTGATTCCAAAACCTTTATAACTAATTATTTGAACTCATATTGGCTTGGTAAGCTCAGTGACCCCTGACCTACATACACAGGTAAATCCAATTATGAGAAAGAGTATTTAAGGGGTCAATTGTAAGTTTCCCTCCTCTTTTAATTTTTCTGAAGAGTAGCAACATGAGGTCTCAAAACAACTCTCAAATGACCTGAAGACAAATATATTTCATCATCATGGTTTAGGGGAAGGATACAGAAAGCTTCAGCAGAGATTTCAGCTGTCTGTTTCCACAGTAAGGAACATATTGAGGAAATGGAAGACCACAGGCTCAGTTTAAGTTATGGCTTGAAGTGGCAGACCAAGAAAAATCTCGAATAGATGGAAGCGATGAATGGTGAGAACAGTCAGAGTCAACCCACAGACCAGCACCAAAGACCTACAACATCATCTTGCTGCAGATGTACTCACCGTGCATCGTTCAACCATTCAGCGCACTTTACACAAGGAGATGCTGTATGCGAGAGCAGTGTTGCTCGAATGCCCCCTAATCACGGATCCGCATGCGGCCGTGATTATTGGGGCCGCATCCGTATCAACCCGTGATCGCTTCCCGTGTTTTTTGCTGCGACCGGCTCCACTCGTCTTTCGCCGTGTTCAGTATTTTAAAAATCCGCAATGACGTGTCGTGACCCATAATTTTTCATGCGTATCGCCATGCCGCCATGCGTAGAAATGTACGTGTTAACAGCTGAGATTGCGCATGCGTATCGGTAGGCCATGCGTACATAAAAATCCGCATGTATGTACGTGTCGTAGTGGTCAATGCGTAATGGTGGGTGGGTACCCGTACTCACTCACTGCGCATGCGTAACTTCGGCTCATACACGTCAAAACGTACGTGTTCTCATGCGTGCTGGGCATGCGTAGAACTGTCTGGAATTTCAGCAGAGAAGCAAGTAGGTGCCCCAGGACTTGCAGAGACCCCCAGACAGACAGAAGGATGGCTCCCAAGATCCCCCTGAGATCAAAAGACTCATGATTGTTGTAAGTAATCAATATTAACAAAATGTATATTGCAGAGTGTTATTGAAAGTGATATATGGTGTACTTATATTGTAATGGTACTGTTAACTTTGGGAGGGGCAGGGCCGTAACAATAGGTGATTATGGCAGAGTGGTAGTGATGATATATATGATGCAGTTATATTGTAATGGCACCAGCGTCGGACAGGCCCAGCGGACCACCGTCATTAACCTCTTGACGACCAGCTAACGCCGATTGGCGTAAACTGGTTGTCTGTGGGTTTCCATGGAAACGGCTGCTCGTTCGAGCGGCCGTTCCATGTCAGTTCACGGAGGGTGTCTCTGTGAACTGCCTGCGAGCCTCCGATCGCGTCTCGCAGGCGAAATGTAAACACGCGGGGAAGAAATCCCCGGTGTTTTTCACTGCACAATAAGATAAGCGATCCCCGGCCTCTGATTGGCCAGGGATTGCCGCCGTCTGATAGGCTGAAGCCTATCAGAGGCGGTACAGGACGTATCGCCGTCCTGTACCGCCCACATTACGTCCTGTACCGCCCACAGAGCCAGGGAGAGGGAGGGAAGGAGAGGGAGGGGGGAATAGCGCTGCGGAGGGGGGCTTTGAGGAGCCCCCCCGCAAGGCACAGCAGAGTGGCAGCGATCAGACCCCCCCAGCAGGACATCCTCCTAGTGGGGAAAAAAGGGGGGGTCTGATCGCCCTGCCTGCAATACGATCTGTGCTGGGGGCTGAAGAGCCCACCCAGCACAGATCAATGGGAAACCACTTGGTCGGCAAGTGGTTAAAGGGCACTAGGGCAAAAAATTGTGAAATTTAAAATATGTGCAAACATATACAAATAGGAAGTACATTTCTCCCAGAGTAAAATGAGCCATAAATTACTTTTCTCCTATGCCGCTGCCACTTGCGGTAGCCGGTAAGTAGTAGAAATCTGACAGAAGCGACAGGTTTTGGACTAGTCCATCTCTTCATAGGGGGTTCTCAGCAAGGTTTTTATTCTTTATAAAGATATTCCCTAAAAAGATTTAAACAATGATGATGGCCAGCTTCCCTGTTTGCTACACAGTTTTTTGGCAGTTGGACAGAGCAACTGACATTCACTAAGTGTTTTAGAAAATAAATAAATCCCAGAGAATCCCCCATGAAGAGATGGACTAGTCCAAAACCTGTCGCTTCTGTCAGATTTCTACTACCTAATGTGACAGCGACATAGGAGAAAAGTAATTTATGGCTCATTTTACTCTGGGAAAACTGTACTTTTTATTTGTATGTGTTTGCACATATTTTACATGAAATCCATTTGGAGCAGGCACCACCAATGTAGATAATCATCACTTTATTAATCACATGAGTTAAAAGGCAGCAACACAACGACAGACCGCTGTTTCGAGCCTCCAGGAGGCTCGAAACAGCGGTCTGTCGTTGTGTTGCTGCCTTTTAACTCATGTGATTAATAAAGTGATGATTATCTACATTGGTGGTGCCTGCTCCAAATGGATTTCTTGAAGTGACAGCTCCAGTGGTGTGGAACGCTGCAAGCTTGGGCACACACTTCTCTCCTTTTATGGGTGCTGTTCCAAACCCCTACAGTGTTTATCACAGATTTTACATTTCACAATTTTTTGCCATAGTGCCCCTTTAAGTCTGGTCCCTCACGCGGCTCGCCTCTCCTCTCACTCTGGCCTCTGCGACTGGGATGATGACAGTGTGTGGAAATGACATTTGGCCAAAGGATGGGGGACCAGAGAAAGTCGGGTGATATCAGTACCAACCAATGCATATTCACTCACGTTTCAGCAGGGAGTTCACTGGTAATGATAACTGTCATTTTGAACTTGGTGTAATGTATCATGTGTGCCATACCTGGGGATTTGTACAGCCCACCGTAGGCCTGGAGGTCCCCCGACGTCGTCCTGGCTCCTCTTCGTGTTCCGCAGGCGGCTGCGGTAACCGGCGACACTCGGACCTAGTGTTGGGATGGTTACTTCCTGTTCTGAGGACGCTGGCCACTAGTACACGACACGTCATAGTGGTTGGCGGCCTGACACTCTGCACGGTTTA
Organism: Hyperolius riggenbachi; assembly: GCF_040937935.1. Lineage (NCBI taxonomy): Eukaryota > Metazoa > Chordata > Amphibia > Anura > Hyperoliidae > Hyperolius > Hyperolius riggenbachi. Next base: position 292,110,729 of record NC_090655.1, on the reverse strand, counting down.
CAGTTATAAAAACCGCGCACGCCTCAGACCAGGAATGAACCGTCCCGACGACAGTAGTCCCGAGTGTCGCCGGTTTCCAGAGTCGACATCAAGACCCAAAGAGAAGCCACGAAGACGCCGGGGGACCTCGTGGGCTGTAAGAAGCCCCAAGTAAGTGGTATTTTTTATTTTAAGTTGAATTCGGAATCCCTTTAATACTTTAATATTTCTTTTCCAGAACTTTGGGATTGGAAGATACGACCTCAGCACTGGGCCTGCCAAGAGGGACATAGTCTGCAGGGTCCAGGAGATCCTGCGGACTGAACACAACAAGGTCCTATCGACCCGGCAGGTCCAGATGCTGTGGTCGGACATGAAGAGGAGGGACCAGAACCTCATCAGGCGGGTGACAGAGGAGATAAGATGTAAGTCAGCAGACTATTAGTTGCTGTAGGTGTGTCTTGGGCTTAATATGCTGCATCTATTTATCCTATAAAAATGTCATGGGCTGTGTGAATAGTAGAGTTGTGTAGTATATACAGTAAAAGTATCAGTAAGGTATTCATTATCACAGCGCATCACTTTCCCAGAACGTCATTGGACAGCACCTCTGGTGAGACTTTTTTTTTCAAATTCTTTATTTATTAGAAAATTTTTCTTTCCATATAAAACTTCCATACACATTTTCTATATATATATACATCTGGGGAAAAAAAAAAAGGGTGCATAGGTTATCGATATTACATACATCGCATATATATATATATATATACATACGAAACTCCATTATATATCTCCAATAGGTTAATACCTTATCATATTCTCTTCTGCACTCCTTAGCCTCTGCTCATAAAACTTCAAAACCTAAACTCCATCATTCATCTCAGAGGTTTTACCTGGGGGCTTTTAACCTTACACATCCCCAAATTACCCATTCCTTCCCCCAATTACTCATGCATCCTCCATTCATTCTCACCCACATGGTCTTCTTTATATTTTGCTGTTCTATTCGCCCTTTCCCCCTCCTGCACCTTCCCCTGGACTTTTCCTTTTCTTTTCTCTTGTTCTCATATATATATTTGTCCCCTCTCTCAGTCTGTTTTCCCCCTTAATTGCCTTTATCCATCTTTATCCAGTTCCCATTACCTGTCTATATTCCGCAGTCTTGGTAAATTCATCCCACTTCTCCCAGCTCACTTTAAATTGTTCCTCTTCACCTTTCAATGTACATATCATCTTTTCCATGCGTTGAATAAACAGTATTTCCCGGAACCACTCAATTAAAGGGGGGGCTAGATGTGATTTCCAATGCCTAGCAATGATAATTCTAGCCGCATTTAAAAAGTGTCGGCATATTGATTTTCTATATTGCTTTCTCCCATAGTCATTATGATGTAGCAGGAAAAAAGCTGGATCATCTCCTGGAATTAGATCTGTCAATTCTACAATGTACCTTTTTACTTCCACCCAGAATCCCCTTATCCTTGAGCAGCTCCAAAAAATGTGCATAAATGTTCCCTCCTCAAACTGACATCTCCAGCATCTCCTATCGGAGTCCGCATATATCCCTCCCAGCCTGACCGGAGTCATATACCATCTTGTAAGAATTTTAAAGCCGGATTCTTGTATCCTTGCTGATATTGAAGTTTTGTATGATCTTTCTATTATTCTTCCCCATTGTATATCCGTAAACGTATATTCTAAATCCTCCTGCCATTTTTCTCTATAATGGGTTATCTGGTCCTCCCTGTTCACCAATTCCCCATATATCATAGTCAAAACTTTTTTTGGTCTTTGTTTCATAGCACATATTTTTTCAAATTTAGTTAACTCTCTACAGAATTCCTCTTTTTTCCCCTGGGACAAAACAAAATGATGGTACTGCATTAGTCTCCACCAATCCAGTCTCAGATCTCGGAACTCCTCTCTGATTTCATTTAGTGTTTTCCATTTCTTTCCGTTTAGTAGTGCACCAGTCCTAATCTCTATTTGAACACTTACCTCCTCCTTTATATTATTTCTGCAACCAGGTTCAAAGGCGGGATTATCTAAAATTGGCATAAGCGGGGAGGGACTAGGTGACAATTGCTGCTTTTCTTTGAATCTATTGTATATTGTTATTGTATGATTCACCAAAACACTGGCTGGGTGAGAACACCTGTACCTAGAACGGTACCATATTATATTATTTAATGGATATTCAGCCATATTTTGTTCTATCTCTACCCACATCTTCGTTCCACCACTACTATGCCAATCAATAGCTCTAGTTAAGACTGCTGCACTATAATACAGGTATGGGTCTGGCACTGCCAATCCTCCCCTTGCTCTACTTTGGATCATTATTGAGAATTTCAATCTAGGGGGCCTATCTTTCCAAATAAACCTCCCAAATTCCCTTCTCAATTCTTTAAAAAAACTCATAGGCACAGGAATAGGTACTGTCTGGCATACATAAAGAAACCTAGGCATAGCATTCATTTTTAGTGTGTTAATTCGGCCCAACATTGTAAGATTAAGCTTTCTCCATTTAAGGAGATCTCTCTTAAGGGTAAACAACAGGGAACAATAATTTAATTGGTACATTTTTTGAATATCCACCGTTATTTTAATCCCCAAGTATGTAAGGGCCTCCCCCTCCCACCTAAATGGGTAATTGGCTTTTATATTATCTACTTCTTTAGGTGCTATTTTAATTCCCATGGCCTGGCATTTATCCCAATTAATCCTCAAGTTTGATAATCTTCCATACCTCTCAAACTCCCGCATCAGGCAGGGTAGGGATATATGCGGACCCCTCAAATAAAAAAGCAGATCATCTGCGAATGCCGCTACCCGATGTTCCCTCTGCCCAATTTTCACCCCATTGATATCAGGATTATTCCTGATAATATTCAAAAAAGGTTCGAGGACCAGGGCGAATATCATCGGTGACAATGGGCATCCTTGGCGTACTCCATTCTGTATTGTCAGTGGTTCCGATAGGGTCCCATTGACCTTAACTCTAGCTGTTACCCCTCTATACAGGGCAAGGATCCATGCCTCCATATTCCCTCCCAGACCAATATGTTGTAATACCTTTCTCATGAAACCCCAGTCGACCCTGTCAAATGCCTTCTCCGCGTCTGTGGATAACAGCATGACAGGGTCGACCGAGGCCCCAGCCCACTGCACCACATCTATCGTCCTTATAGTATTATCTCGGGCCTCTCGCTCAGGAACAAATCCCACTTGATCTATATGAATAATACTACCCAACCATGGGGTCATCCGATTTGCCAATATTTTTGCATATACCTTTAAGTCAACATTGAGTAATGATATCGGCCTGTAATTTGCACACAAGGATGGATCCTTGCCCTGCTTATGTATCACCGCTATATGTGACTCCAGGGATTCTCTTCCCCATCTATTTCTTTCCTCCTCCCCCTCAATCAATGAATTCAATGTTATGACCCAATGATTTTCCAGTTCTGATAAGTATTGTTTATAATACTCCAGTGTGAACCCATCGGGGCCAGGCGCCTTCCCAATGGCCATGCCCTTTATTACAGTTCTTAATTCCCTTAAAGTTATCGGTGTTTCCATTCTATCTATGTCTTCCTTTGATATTTTCCCCAAACCCGATTTTTCTAAATAACTTAACATTTCTTCTTCTTTAATCTTTTCTGTTTTTAAATTATATAAAGTTTCATAAAACACTTTAAACACTTTTGCCTGTGCTTCACTAGAATGATGTTTCATCCCCATAGAGTCACATATGTACGGTGTGTAATTTGCTCTCTGTTGTTCCCTCAGGGCTCTTGCTAATGATTTACCCGCTTTGTCTCCATGTTCATAATAATACCTCTTACATCTTTGAGCTGCATATTGGGCCCTTCTAAACATCATAGACTTCAGTTGTTCTCTTTCAGCGGTCAGTTCTCCAAGAGTTTCTCTAGACAAAGTATTTTTATGTCTAATCTCCAGATCGGCTATTTTCGACAAACATTCCTCCGTTTCCCTCTCTTTTTCTTTTTTAATTCTGCTCCCCTCTTGTATCAATATCCCCCTAATCACACACTTATGAGCTTCCCATATGGTAGTTGGGGATACTACTGAATTATTAAGCTCAAAGTACTCTTTTATTTCTTTTGATATTCTCTTGGCCACATCTTCTCTACCTAAAAGGGAGACATTAAGTCGCCAATTATAGCTACTTTTGCCCTGGTTTCTACTCGCCACCCTCAGAAAAACAGGAGCATGGTCCGCTATTGTGGTTACCCCTATATCAGTGTGTATATCATCCGATATTAAACTATGTGATATCAAAAAATAGTCTAAGCGGGAATATGTACCTCGTGGGTTTGAATAGAAAGTATAATCTCTCTCCCTGGGATGTTGTATCCGCCAAATATCAACAAGTTGCGATTTTATTAACCTCTGTTTTGCCTTGCGAATAGCCCCAAGAGAGAGAGTTGATCTACCCCTTGATGTATCTAAATTGGGGTCCAAGGCAAAATTAAAATCGCCCGCTATGATCTTCGCCCCCTCTGCAAAATGTTCTAAAGTTCCCAGGGCCCCATCTAAGAAAGAGACCTGGGCAGAGTTTGGTCCATATATTGTTCCCAGCGTAAGTTTCTGGGCATTAAAAGTCCCCTTAATATACAAAAATCTACCCGCTTTATCAATACATTTTTCTATGTTTTCAATCTTAACCGACCTGGAGATCACAATTGCCACCCCTTTTGTCTTGGCTTCAAATGAGTTACTATAATAGGCATATGGGTATTTCTTATCAGTCAGTCTAGGATGTTTATCGCCCTTGAAATGCGTCTCCTGTATAAATGCTATATCTATATGCAGTTTATGCAAAAATTGTAAAAGCATGCTTCTCTTTTCAGGGATATTTAATCCACAGACATTGAGGGAGACAAATTTAATTTGACTCATTTTAATTTATAACATTTCTCCCCCCAAGGGCCTAGGATGGGGTACGGTCCTGCCTCTAGACCTTTTATGTGGGTACCATTCATCCAACATCACACATTCCAAAGTTCTCGATCTTGATCGAGTGAAAAAATCTTCCTGTGGGTGTTTCCCACTACGCCCTAAATTGGGCGTCCTGAGAATCCCTCTCTCTACTGAGGAGGTTATATCCCCCTCGTATCTACCATTTATCATGGATCCCGAGTTTGAAGTGCACTCATAAACTCGCTCCCTCCGCTATTACTCCCCCATCTCCCCTCCCCCCGCTTCTCTTCACCTTTAGTACATTCATACCACCCCCACTCTCCCCCCCCTACCCCCAAACAGCCCCCCCTCTCTACCATCCACCCACCTCCCCCCCCAAGCTCCCCCCCAGCAAAAGAGGGGGAGGGCGGCCCAGACACCACCGGGCCGGCAGGGGCCCGCCCACTCGGCGGGTAACCCCACCGACCCGCCAGCACGCCGGGCCCCCCTCCCCCCAGCAGGGGAAACCAGGGGTGGGCAGGATGGACAGGAGGGCAGCTCTCACTATACAACATATTTTTAGTCATTCATCAACATATCCCGGACTCAAGTCCATGACCATACCCGATCTCCCATAATCCAACCCCCACCCTACCAATCTCCCCCCCCCCCCCCCGGGCCCCCCCAGCAGAAAAGGGAGGGGGAGGGGGCGGCCCAGCCCGACACCGGGCCGGCAGGGGGCGCCCTCTGGCAGCTAGCCCCACCGGCCCGCCGACAGGCCACACCGCCCCCCCCCCCCCAGCCCGAGGGGGGGGGGGGGGGGGGAAGGAGAGGGAACACAGGGCTAATTCACCTTGTCAGTCATCTCCTGCTCATTAAAGTAACCTTGTAACTTAATTACCTCCTAATATCTCCCCCTTGTGCTTCACTTTCCATCTTTACCAACCGTTACAAAAATATATACTTCTTATATCATCTCTTATCTATCCATTTACCCAATATCCCTTCAACAATTATTTTCAGACAATGTTGTTTTTTTATGGTTCCTATATCAATACCTAAACACCGGCCCACCAACAGACCCAACCTCCCATTTTTCCCATATATCCACCCCCCCAGCCCCCCCCCCCCCCCCCCAAAAAAAAAAAAAAAAAAAAAAAAGGGGGGGGGAGGGCCGGGCCAGCCCGACACCAGACCAGCGGGGGCCGCCCCCTCGGCCGGCACCCCCGCGGGCCCAGCGGCAGGCTGGACCGCCCCCCCCACCCCCCAAAAAAAAGGGGGGACCAGGGGGGGAGGAAAGGACAAAGGGACATCCCCCACCGTGAACCATCCTTCACCTGTCAACAGACCCCAGATCCAGGTCCACACATCTACATATATCAATCAACCCTTAATCATTACTCTTATAGCTCTAATTTTTCTCTCAGTGCTTCCCGTTTGTGCATTACTTTCTACATTTACTTTACACTAATTCCAACCAAAAAATGTGCATCTTATACTTTGTATACCCTCATCCAACCTTTACAAACAACATTGCTTTTCATAGATTATACACCATCTTATGAAAGTGAGCTTAACCCCCACCCCATATTTTCACATTTCTTATCTCTTACACACGTGTAACCATAATCTTCACTGTGTTTTTAACTATACATTTTAGTGTCTTGATGAAGAAGGGGCATAAGTAATAGTAATAATAATAGAAAAAAAAGAAAGAAAAGAAAAAGAAAAAAGGGGGGATGATGGAACCACCCTTTCTGTTTCAAACGGTTGTTTTCATATCCAACATTAATTCCTTGATTTTTCTTATAGTTCATTAGAAGTCTTTTAATCCCATCAATCTCCCCCTATAATTACTAAACATTTTTAAGGTTTTATCCTGTGTTCAAAAAAAATTATGCAAATAGTGTAGCAGGGTAATCTGTCATAAAACTAACGGGCCTCATTTTTCCTTTCCATAAATATTTCTTCTGGGACCCAGTCCGGGAGTTCTATATCTGGCAGTTCCATAATCTTTATCATCTCCGGGAGGTCTCTTGGGTGCCTCAACATAAAGGACACCGGTCCCTTACGGGCAGTCAATGAGAACGGGAAACCCCATCTATAATTTATCTCATCTTTCTGCAAAGCCTGAATAAGTGGTCTCAAAGCTCTCCTCTGCCTCAAAGTCGCTGGGGACAAATCCTGGAACAAAGTCAAGGGTCTACCATCATATGCAAATGGGGTCTGTTTACGAGCCGCATTCATAATATCCTCCTTATCAGAAAAATAATGAAGACGACATATCACATCTCTCGGGCGCTCTGCATCTTTAAATGGTGGCTTCAGGGCACGGTGGGCTCTATCCATCCGTAATGGTTGATCTGGATCTCTCCCCAAAGCATTATTAAATACTGTCCGCAAAGTTTCCATTAGTGAGCCCGTATTCACCGTCTCTGACAGCCCCCTCACCCTTATATTATTTCTTCGGGATCGATTTTGGAGGTCCTCGATTTGCACACATAGGGCCCCTGTTGTTATTTGATATTTCTGACTCTCTTTACGGAGATCTGCCATATCCAGCTTAATTTGATTCAATTCTTTTTCTAATAGTGTAGTTTTAGACTTAGCCTCAGTCAGTTCTATTTTCATAGACTGGACCTCTTGCTTAGTGGCTACAAGGATTTTATCCATATGTTCAGCTAGGTCCTGTTTAGTCGGCAGGTTTTTCAAATAGTTCCAGATATCTTCCATATTGGAAGCCTGCTTAACTGACTGCACCTGTTTGGGTGACCCCCCAGTGTTTTGCACAGTTTTATCCATTGTTCTAGATAAGCTTGGAGCGTGCCCCGGGGAAAAATATTCAGCTGCAGAGCGTTGTGTGGGTTTCAGATTACTCACTGCTTGTTGTGGAGAGGCTGGCCCGGCACTTTCAGCTCCCTTTTTCCTGTTTTTCCCAGCCATCAGCTGTTTTCAGCAGCTCCTCTGGTCTCCCCCCCACAACTCCACGCCAGAATGCAGCACACTAATCCAGGGGCAGCAGTCAGGTCACAGACACAGTGCACAGGCCCAGCAGTCACGGCTCCAGTCCGGGGGCAGTCTGGGGGCACAGGGAGCAGCGGGTCAGAAGCGAGGGCGGCAGTCCATCATCAGTAAGCCGACAGACGCTGAGCCATTATACAGGTCTCCACTCCGTCAGCCAGAGGAGGGTCGGGTTGGGTCAGCGAGCACTAGCGTGGTTGCGTCTACGTCATGACGCACACTCCCACCTCCGAGCCTTTAGTCTTACCTTGAATGTATCTGTGTAAATCCAGAAACAGATGTATCTGCAGGTATGTCTGTCTTCTTCCACAGTTTGTGTTCCAATACACTGCTTCTTAAGAACAAGCGACACCCATGCTAACCTTTGAAATGATAAAGAGGAATTTGAAGGTCAGGTGGAAGATCAGGCGAGGAGGATTTATCCTGTATAATTTCCAGCAGTAACTCCAACATCCACCCTTCAGGAATGCACTTCACACCAGACCACACCTCTGGTGAGACTTGTCTCCCTCCCAATCGTGGACAGGAACTGCCAAAGAAAAGATTTGCATAACAAATAGGCAGCCATATATAAGCTACTAGCTTACCCTCAGTAACTCAGTTCAGTTTCCTGTCCCGGACGGGAATGCAGAGGAGAGGTCTGCAGGGTGCCATCCTTGACAGGTGATCAGGGGCAACGTCTTTCAGGGCTCCAGGTATGCTGTTCAGTGGACAGTGGGAGCCCTGCAGCGTGAAGGAGGCTTCTCCGTACGAGGCAGCAGAGATATAGCGCAGGCGCGCATTGGAACAGAGGTACTTCCGGGTCAACCCGGAAGTCGTCACGCGCGGCGTCCAGCGTGACTCTGATTGAGCGGCAGGGGCCGCGGCGGTGATTGCGAATCAGCAACAGCTGATTTGCTAAGGTAATGAGCGAATGTGCAGCAGGGGCTGCGGGGTAAATATGCTAATAAGCAGAACAATTATGCGGCAGATGCCGCGATGCAGTATCTCATTGAGGGCTTATGCAAAACAGGTTAATCATGCTAATGATTTGTTGATTCATGCGGCCGTGCTGCATCTAATCATGTGATGGTTTATCCTTATTTAAATCTTTTTCCCTAACTCACTCTGGTTGTTTAAGTGAGCATGGAGGACGCTTCTGGGTCAGCTCCTGCGCAGTCTGCCAGGCCAGCCCAAGATACCTCTCTGGCAAGTACCTATGGTATAATTATACAGTGTGTGTATATAAGTATAGATATACTAGAGAGGTTGCTAATGGTTGGCTTGTTATTATGTTTTATAGCCTGAAAAACATGAAAAGCATGACAAAACTGACAAATCTCAGAGTCAGCATGGATCTAGTAAATCTGTGAAGAAATGTGCTATTTGCTTCACTCGTCTGTCATCTTCCTCTTCTAAGAAGCTGTGCCAGGATTGTACAAATAAGCTGGTTAAAGATGAATCCCCAGTTATATTTAAGGATCTGATGGGCGGGATGAGGGCGGAAATGTCGTCAGCCATCAAAGAAATTAAAGACTCTGCTATTTCTTCTCAGGCTGTAGTTCCCAGCCCTGCTGATATGCCTGGCCCTTGCGGTGAAACCACGGTTATGCCTAATGTTAATGTCTTATCTTCTCCAATTCCGTTGTCACGTACTCCTGTGCAGGCTAGGAGAAGTAGAGAGAGTGATGTAGAGGGTTCACAACTTTCTGATGGAGAAATTTCTGCATTAGATGAAATATCTGAGGGTGAGGAGATGGATAAGGCTGAAAAACCACAAAAGTTTGCCTTTTCCACAGAGTTAATGAAGGATCTTTTATCATCCATGCATGAAACAATGGGTATTAGATTAGAACAAAAAATCTTGACACCCCTGGATCAGATGTATGAGGGTTTGGCGGACCCTCAATCCAGGTTCATCCCGGTCCATTCTACTCTTAAATCAGTGATTAAGAAGGAATAGGAAAATCCTGAGAAAAGGGCCTTTTGGCCCAAGTCATTATCTAAGCGTTACCCTTTTTCTCCGGATGACCAGGCTTGTTGGGGTCCTCCGCCTAAGCTGGATCCTTCTTTTTCTAGGGTGTCAAGAAAAACAGACCTTATCTTTGAAGATTTCGGTAACCTAAAAGACCCAATAGACAAGAAGATGGATAACGTTTTGCGTAGGGCTTGGGAGTCTGCTTCATTAATTTTCAAGCCGGCAGTGGCATTGACAGCTGTTGGTCGATCCCTAAAGACTTGGCTATCAGACTTAGTTTAAAATTGCCAATGGGGTTTCTAGGGAAGAAATCCTTAACGACTTTCCTAAAATTATGAATGCCTCAAATTACATGGTTGATGCAGCAGACGATACAGTAAAGTTGGCAGCCCGTACCACAGCGTTAGTCAACTCAGCTAGAAGAGGAGTGTGGGTAAAGACCTGGAATGGAAATAATTCATCGAGATCTAAGCTTTGTGGCATCCTCTGTGAAGGCAATCTGCTGTTTGGTTCTAGGCTAGACGATACACTGGATCGTACGGCAGACAATAAATGGTAATTCGTCAGGTTCCAGCATGTCAAAAAGAGCAGGGATTCTATTCCCCAGTCTTCCTGGTAAAAAAGCCCCAAGGAACCTATCGATTTATTCTAAACCTGAAAAAACTGAATCTGAAGGTCAAATACAGAAAACTCAGGATGGACAATATTCAATCTGTAGTTCATCTCTTACAGAAGGACGATTTTTTGGCATCTCTGGACCTGAAGGATGCGTATCTACATCTACCAATCCATTTATCCTGGCAGCAGTAGCTAAGGTTTGCGTGTGGATGGAGGGAGAGGTAAGACATTTTCAGTTTAACCTCCTGAGCGGTATGGACGAGCTCAGCTCGTCCATCACCGCCGGAGGCTGCCGCTCAGGCCCTGCTGGGCCGATTTTTATCAAATAAAGTGCAGCACACGCAGCCGGCACTTTGCCAGCCGCGTGTGCTGCCTGATCGCCGCCGCTCTGCGGCGATTCGCCGCGAGCAGCGGCGAAAGAGGGCCCCCCTAGCCGCCTGAGCCCTGCGCAGCCGGAACAAAAAGTTCCGGCCAGCGCTAAGGGCTGGATCGGAGGCGGCTGACGTCAGGACGTCGGCTGACGTCCATGACGTCACTCCGCTCGTCGCCATGGCGACGATCTAAGCAAAACAAGGAAGGCCGCTCATTGCGGCCTTCCTTGTTTATTATGGGCGCCGGAGGCGATCGGAAGAACGCCTCCGGAGCGCCCTCTAGTGGGCTTTCATGCAGCCAACTTTCAGTTGGCTGCATGAAATAGTTTTTTTTTAATTAAAAAAAAACCCTCCCGCAGCCTCCCTGGCGATCTCAATAGAACGCCGAGGAGGTTAATGCCTTGCCTTTCGGTCTATCTTCAGCTCCATGGCTATTTACCAAAGTTATGTCTGAGGTGCTAGCTCTTCTCAGATTAAGACAGGTTAATATTGTAGGTTACCTGGATGATTTTTTGTTATGGGGTCCTTCTGAGAAATCCGTTAGAGAGCAGATTTCTACAACTTTGGGCTTCCTCCAAAACTTAGGTTGGCTAATTAATTGGGAGAAGTCTTCCTTAGTTCCTTCCCAATGTTTAGAATTTGTAGGTTTCAATATTTCTACTAGAGAGGAGAAACTGTTGTTACCTAAAAGGAAGATCAGTGCTATTCTTAATAATATTTTCTCTTTTCAGAAATTGAGAAGCATATCGCTAAGGAAAGCCATGGCACTTCTAGGACTTCTAACTTCTTCCTTTCCGGCAATCCAGTGGGGACAATGTCATGCGAGATTCTTACAGATGTGGATTCTAAAATCTTGGAACAGGTCTCTGACTACACTGGACAAGAAGGTCATCATCCCACAAAGTACAAAGGCTTCTCTTCTTTGGTGGCAACAGCTGGATCATCTATCTCCAGGTCGTCTGTGGAATTATCCACAACAGAATACAATTACAACCGATGCCAGTTTGTGGGGTTGGGGAGCCCACTTCAACTCTCTGCCAGCTCAGGGAGCATGGTCTGGGACAATGAGTTCACAGTCATCGAACAACAGAGAACTTCAAGAAGTATGGCAGGCTTTACGACATTTCGGTCCCCAAATCAGAAACACTCATGTCAGGATAAGGACGGACAACAGGAGTGTTGCAGCTTTCCTAAACAGACAGGGGGGCACGAAGAGTCAATCTTTATGGGAAAAGACGACAAAAATCCTATTCTGGTCAGAAAGAAATCTTTCATCTCTGACAGCGATACACTTAAAGGGAACCTCAAACCAACTGGCAGTGGCAGACTACCTCAGCAGAAAGACGTTGGACTCGAACGAGTGGTCTCTAGATCAGGAAATGTTCCACCAGGTGACGTCACAATGGGGCTGTCCGAAGATAGACCTCTTTGCGAGGAGGGTGAATACGAAATGCCAACAATGTTGTGCCCTGTTTCCAGAAGATCTACCATGGAAAGTAGATGCCTGCTCGATCAATTGGGGAGAAGTAATGATGTATGCATTTCCTCCAATTCCACTACTACCACAAATGATAAAGAAGATTATACAGGACAAGGCTCGAGTGATCTTAATAGCTCCACTATGGCCGAAAAGACCATGGTTCACCTCACTAAAAGCACTAGCAGTTTCAGATCCGATAATCTTTCTTCTACCACACTTGCTATCCCAGGGTCCAGTGTGGCACCCGAATCTAAACAGGCTTCACCTTTCAGCTTGGAACCTGAGTGGGGCATCCTGAAGTCCAAGGGATTTTCAGATGAATTGTCAGAGACCTTGATACAAAGTAGGAAGAAGGTGACTAGGGTAATATACCAGAAAGCCTGGAGAGTATTTAACGACTGGTGTACGGAAAGAACTTGTAACAATACATCTCTTAGGTCTGTATTGGAATTTCTTCAGTGCGGATATAAAAAGGGTCTTAGTATCAGCACCCTGAAGGTACAAGTATCTGCTCTAAGCGGTTTTTTAGAAAGACGGTTAGCAGAAGAAAATCTAATTTTACGGTTCTTTCAGGCTCTAAAGAGACTTAAAACAACAATCAAATCTAAAGTACCCTCTTGGGATTTAAACACTGTTTTACAGAGGTTATGTGAAGCCCCATTTGAACCATTAACAGAGTTTTCAGATAAATTTCTTACCTTAAAAACCATTTTCCTGTTAGCTATTACTTCAGCAAGGAGAATAGGGGAATTACAATCATTATCAATTAGAGAACCTTACTGCATCATCTCAGAGGATAGAATTACATTACGCCCTGACGCAGCATTTCTACCCAAAGTAGTTTCCTCATTTCACAGGAATCAGGAGATTTTCCTACCCTCCTTTTGTGAGAATCCTAATAATGACAAAGAAAGGAAACTTCATTGCCTTGACAAAAGGAGATGTCTCATGCATTATATGAAGAGAACAAGTTCTTGGAGAAAAACTGACGCAATTTTCATTCTATTTGCTGGAAAACAAAGAGGCAACAAAGCTTCAAAGCAACTCTAGCACAATGGATCAAACAAGCTATCACATCGGCATATTCGGTTCAGGGGAAACTACTGAGTTCTTCGATTAGAGCTCATTCTACAAGAGGAATATCAACCTCCTGGGCGGAGAGGGCATGGGGCATCTATAGAACAGATATGCAGAGCTGCTACCTGGTCAAGTCAGAACACTTTTGTAAAACATTATCGCCTAAACATCTCGGCTGCAGCAGACTTATCATTTGGAAGGAAGGTGCTGCAGGCAGTGGTCCCTCCCTAGATCCTATATCTTGTACATCGTCTCACCAGGGGTGCTGTCCAATGACGTCCTGGGAAAGACAACTTTACTTACGGTAACGTCTTTTCCAGTAGTCAGGACAGCACCCCTGCAAACCAGTCCTATTTTGGGTGGAATAATAATTATGTAAGCAAGCATCTATGCGGTCCGTGTCATCTTTTGTATTAACTGAGTTACTGAGGGTAAGCTAGTGGCTTATATATGGCTGCCTATTTGTTATGCAAATCTTTTCTTTTGCAGTTCCTGTCCACGATTGGGAGGGAGACAAGTCTCACCAGGGGTGCTGTCCTGACTACTGGAAAAGACGTTACCGTAAGTAAAGTTGTCTTTTCCCACATTTTTTTATTGTTATGGACTTATCCCAAAATGGGTTTCCTAAATTATTTTTTGTGCTCCTGTGTGAGCATAGTGATGATATTTGTGCAGTATTTGCTAATTGTTAGTTTTTGAGAACCGCTGATGATCGATCACCAGGCTTTTTTAGAAAGATTTGATAGGTGGTATCCATCAGGACCCTAGATCTTCTCCAGGCCCTAAGCAACTGCCTAGGTTTGCCTTGTGGATGATTTGGTTCTGGTGCACATTTCAAGATCTCGCCAGTTATTCAATTTTATTGCTGCTTATGCTCTTGCTGGGCCACTCAAGGGCATACACAGAGTTGTCTCAAAGCCACTCATTTCATATCTTTGCTGTGTGGATTTAGACACAACTGTGTCTTCCTACAGCCCCATGGGCACGGATCGCTCTCACGCCACCATACTCAGTCTTTTCCATCTTCCATTACAAAATATTCACTTAACTGGATCTTCTACCAACCTTCTTGAAGATGTACGGTACAGGCACAGTACTTGACAATCCTTTAGTTCCCTGCCACTTCTGAGTGTTGCTTTCGAGCCACTGTGCATCCTCGCACCCGTCAATGTCCAGTGCACTGCGCAGGCACAGGTCGTTTTCAGGAGGCTGGTAAAACCCCCAGGTTATTTTTTTATTTTTTGCCACATTTAAGGTTCACTTTAAGTAGGGGTTTTTGAAACATTTTCAAATACACATCAAAATAACTGTAGTTTGAGTAAAGTGTTAAAAGTTTTGTACCCATTTTATGACCAATGTAGTTCAGATTACATTATGTATTTTTTTTGATTACAGCTGGCAATGCTCCTCCGCAACCAGGGGGCCCACAGCCGCGTCGCCCTGCGAGAGCCAGCTCCCGCTCATCCTCCCCGGGTTCCTCTCACACCACAGTGAGCGGATGCACGCCGCAAGACATCAGTGTGGTAAATATCTTGCACTGTTTAATGTATATCTCATATATATTAGGTTAACTGAAGTCCTGTTCCATTTCCATTACATCTGTACGATGCGGCACACCTCTGGTGTCCTGAAACCATTAAACGGCAATGGAATAGTTTCTATTGCGTGCAGGTTATGCGGGGCGGTGTAGACTCATCCAGTAATCTGCAGCATGCTGCAGATTCTCGCAGGACCCCATCCGCATCCTATCTCCTCTTTTTACTTATGCATCCAGACTCGGGAGATGCGGAATTGATGGCTGAAGGACAGCAGAAGCGATGCAATGCGGCAAGGTGGCCATCTTCGTATCACTTGTATAGTGGGACAGGGCCCAAAATGTTATTTTATAAGCTGTGCACAACATTACAGGTTTATTTTTATGTTTTTCCCCTCACACTTAAAAGGTTAACCTGATTGATAATACATATTTTCCCCATTCTTTCCATAGTTTCTCTCTGTACACATCTCCAGCTCCGGAGGGAAATGAGGTGGGAAGTGGAGAGGCTCACAGCCAGACTAAGGAGGCAGGAGCGGGGAGGAGTACCCATGCGTGACTTCAGGATCATGCAGCAGCAGATCCTGGAGCTCAGGGAGCGCTCGGCCCGGCAGGCTAAAGAAATTGCCCAGCTGAGGGGCACTGGAGGCAGACCGGAAGCCTAAAGAGGAACTCCAGCCTAAACAAACATACTGTCATTAAGTTACGTTATGTTAATTAAAATAGATAGGTAATATAATTTACCCACCCTGTTTTAACTTTATAGTCCCTTACACACCCCAATGAGTTCTGAGTCACCATGAGCTTGCTGGTTAGTCGGTACCTCTCGGTGTTACAAGCCCTACTGCATAGAGCCAAATTAATCCATGCCACTGATGAGGATCAAACAATCCGAAACAGTCTGTATGCATGTTGGATTATAGTCAATTTTAAAGTGCATCATTAAAACACTATTTTTATGACACCCTGAGTGAACATTCTATAAGGTAGGATCTTTCCATACCTTTGTTTCCTGTACCCTTAGTGGTTTTAGTAATTATTATTATATAGTCAGACGAGTACCCCAAGGGCGCCTCCTACCTTCCTCCATTGCCTCTCACCCCCCTGGATTGGGGGTCACTACCCAGACAGGTGGTCTCTTTTATAAGGAGCTGCGACCAACGAAGTGAAGCCACAAGGCCGAGTGGTAACGGTACTTCCCCACATGCAATACAGTGTGGTTGCGTTTTATGCAACCCGGTTTTGTGAATATATCTAAATACGTTTTAATATTTGCTCATCATACCTACGGTAATACACCAGATCGGGCTCCCGGTGTCCTCCCGTTCTTTTCTCTATATTTTCAGGTCACCGCGAGGGGCTTGTACTAGTTACTCTGCCAGGTCACAGCGACCCCAGTGGCTTGTACTAGTTACTCTGCCAGGTCACCGCGACCCCAGTGGCTTGTACTAGTTACTCTGCCAGGTCACAGCGACCCAAGTGGCTTGTACTAGTTACTCTGCCAGGTCACAGCGACCCCAGTGGCTTGCACTAGTTACTCTGCCAGGTCACAGCGACCCGCGTGGCTTGTACTAGTTACTCTGCCAGGTCACCCCGAGTGGCTTGTACTAGTTACTCTGCCAGGTCACAGCGACCCGCGTGGCTTGTCCTAGTTACTCTGCCAGGTCACCCCGAGTGGCTTGTACTAGTTACTCTGCCAGGTCACAGCGACCCGCGTGGCTTGTACTAGTTACTCTGCCAGGTCACAGCGACCCGCGTGGCTTGTCCTAGTTACTCTGCCAGGTCACCCCGAGTGGCTTGTACTAGTTACTCTGCCAGGTCACAGCGACCCGCGTGGCTTGTACTAGTTACTCTGCCAGGTCACAGCGACCCGAGTGGCTTGTACTAGTTACTCTGCCAGGTCACAGCGAGTGGCTTGTACTAGTTACTCTGCCAGGTCACAGCGAGTGGCTTGTACTAGTTACTCTGCCAGGTCACAGCGACCCCAGTGGCTTGTACTAGTTACTCTGCCAGGTCACAGCGAGTGGCTTGTACTAGTTACTCTGCCAGGTCACCGCGACCCCAGTGGCTTGTACTAGTTACTCTGCCAGGTCACAGCGAGGGGCTTGTACTAGTTACTCTGCCAGGTCACCGCGAGGGGCTTGTACTAGTTACTCTGCCAGGTAAAAGCGACCCGAGTGGCTTGTACTAGTTACTCTGCCAGGTCACAGCGACCCCAGTGGCTTGTACTAGTTACTCTGCCAGGTCACAGCGACCCCAGTGGCTTGTACTAGTTACTCTGCCAGGTCACAGCAACCCCAGTGGCTTGTACTAGTTACTCTGCCAGGTCACAGCGAGTGGCTTGTACTAGTTACTCTGCCAGGTCACAGCGACCCGAGTGGCTTGTACTAGTTACTCTGCCAGGTCACAGCGAGTGGCTTGTACTAGTTACTCTGCCAGGTCACTGCGAGTGGCTTGTACTAGTTACTCTGCCAGGTCACAGCGACCCGAGTGGCTTGTACTAGTTACTCTGCCAGGTCACAGCGACCCGAGTGGCTTGTACTAGTTACTCTGCCAGGTCACAGCGACCCGAGTGGCTTGTACTAGTTACTCTGCCAGGTCACAGCGACCCGAGTGGCTTGTACTAGTTACTCTGCCAGGTCACAGCGACCCGAGTGGCTTGTACTAGTTACTCTGCCAGGTCACAGCGACCCGAGTGGCTTGTACTAGTTACTCTGCCAGGTCACCCCGAGTGGCTTGTACTAGTTACTCTGCCAGGTCACAGCGAGTGGCTTGTACTAGTTACTCTGCCAGGTCACTGCGACCCGAGTGGCTTGTACTAGTTACTCTGCCAGGTCACAGCGACCCCAGTGGCTTGTACTAGTTACTCTGCCAGGTCACCGCGACCCCAGTAGCTTGTATTAGTTACTCTGCCAGGTCACCGCGAGTGGCTTGTACTAGTTACTCTGCCAGGTCACCGCGAGTGGCTTGTACTAGTTACTCTGCCAGGTCACAGCGAGTGGCTTGTACTAGTTACTCTGCCAGGTCACAGCGACCCAAGTGGCTTGTACTAGTTACTCTGCCAGGTCACCGCGACCCCAGTGGCTTGTACTAGTTACTCTGCCAGGTCACAGCGAGGGGCTTGTACTAGTTACTCTGCCAGGTCACCGCGAGGGGCTTGTACTAGTTACTCTGCCAGGTAAAAGCGACCCGAGTGGCTTGTACTAGTTACTCTGCCAGGTCACAGCGACCCCAGTGGCTTGTACTAGTTACTCTGCCAGGTCACAGCGACCCCAGTGGCTTGTACTAGTTACTCTGCCAGGTCACAGCAACCCCAGTGGCTTGTACTAGTTACTCTGCCAGGTCACAGCGAGTGGCTTGTACTAGTTACTCTGCCAGGTCACAGCGACCCGAGTGGCTTGTACTAGTTCCTCTGCCAGGTCACAGCGAGTGGCTTGTACTAGTTACTCTGCCAGGTCACTGCGAGTGGCTTGTACTAGTTACTCTGCCAGGTCACTGCGAGTGGCTTGTACTAGTTACTCTGCCAGGTCACAGCGAGTGGCTTGTACTAGTTACTCTGCCAGGTCACAGCGACCCGAGTGGCTTGTACTAGTTACTCTGCCAGGTCACAGCGACCCGAGTGGCTTGTACTAGTTACTCTGCCAGGTCACAGCGACCCGAGTGGCTTGTACTAGTTACTCTGCCAGGTCACAGCGACCCGAGTGGCTTGTACTAGTTACTCTGCCAGGTCACAGCGACCCGAGTGGCTTGTACTAGTTACTCTGCCAGGTAACCCCGAGTGGCTTGTACTAGTTACTCTGCCAGGTCACAGCGAGTGGCTTGTACTAGTTACTCTGCCAGGTCACAGCGACCCCAGTGGCTTGTACTAGTTACTCTGCCAGGTCACCGCGACCCCAGTAGCTTGTATTAGTTACTCTGCCAGGTCACCGCGAGTGGCTTGTACTAGTTACTCTGCCAGGTCACCGCGAGTGGCTTGTACTAGTTACTCTGCCAGGTCACAGCGAGTGGCTTGTACTAGTTACTCTGCCAGGTCACAGCGACCCAAGTGGCTTGTACTAGTTACTCTGCCAGGTCACAGCGACCCGAGTGGCTTGTACTAGTTACTCTGCCAGGTCACAGCGACCCCAGTGGCTTGTACTAGTTACTCTGCCAGGTCACCGCGACCCCAGTAGCTTGTATTAGTTACTCTGCCAGGTCACAGCTACCCGAGTGGCTTGTACTAGTTACTCTGCCAGGTCACAGCGACCCCAGTGGCTTGTACTAGTTACTCTGCCAGGTCACCGCGAGTGGCTTGTACTAGTTACTCTGCCAGGTCACCGCGAGTGGCTTGTACTAGTTACTCTGCCAGGTCACCCCGAGTGGCTTGTACTAGTTACTCTGCCAGGTCACCCCGAGTGGCTTGTACTAGTTACTCTGCCAGGTCACCGTGAGTGGCTTGTACAAGTTACTCTGCCAGGTCACCGCGACCCTAGTGGCTTGTACTAGTTACTCTGCCAGGTCACAGCGAGTGGCTTGTACTAGTTACTCTGCCAGGTCACAGCGAGTGGCTTGTACTAGTTACTCTGCCAGGTCACAGCGACCCCAGTGGCTTGTACTAGTTACTCTGCCAGGTCACAGCGAGTGGCTTGTACTAGTTACTGCCAGGTCACAGCGAGTGGCTTGTACTAGTTACTCTGCCAGGTCACAGCGAGTGGCTTGTACTAGTTACTCTGCCAGGTCACAGCGACCCGAGTGGCTTGTACTAGTTACTCTGCCAGGTCACAGCGAGTGGCTTGTACTAGTTACTCTGCCAGGTCACAGCGACCCGAGTGGCTTGTACTAGTTACTCTGCCAGGTCACAGCGACCCCAGTGGCTTGTACTAGTTACTCTGCCAGGTCACAGCGACCCAAGTGGCTTGTACTAGTTACTCTGCCAGGTCACAGCGAGTGGCTTGTACTAGTTACTCTGCCAGGTCACAACGACCCCAGTGGCTTGTACTAGTTACTCTGCCAGGTCACAGCGACCCAAGTGGCTTGTACTAGTTACTCTGCCAGGTCACAGCGACCCGAGTGGCTTGTACTAGTTACTCTGCCAGGTCACAGCGACCCAAGTGGCTTGTACTAGTTACTCTGCCAGGTCACAGCGAGTGGCTTGTACTAGTTACTCTGCCAGGTCACAGCGACCCGAGTGGCTTGTACTAGTTACTCTGCCAGGTCACAGCGAGTGGCTTGTACTAGTTACTCTGCCAGGTCACCGCGAGTGGCTTGTACTAGTTACTCTGCCAGGTCACAGCGAGTGGCTTGTACTAGTTACTCTGCCAGGTCACAGCGACCCCAGTGGCTTGTACTAGTTACTCTGCCAGGTCACAGCGACCCGAGTGGCTTGTACTAGTTACTCTGCCAGGTCACCGCGACCCGAGTGGCTTGTACTAGTTACTCTGCCAGGTCACAGCGAGTGGCTTGTACTAGTTACTCTGCCAGGTCACAGCGAGTGGCTTGTACTAGTTACTCTGCCAGGTCACCGCGACCCCAGTAGCTTGTATTAGTTACTCTGCCAGGTCACAGCTACCCGAGTGGCTTGTACTAGTTACTCTGCCAGGTCACAGCGACCCCAGTGGCTTGTACTAGTTACTCTGCCAGGTCACCGCGAGTGGCTTGTACTAGTTACTCTGCCAGGTCACAGCGACCCGAGTGGCTTGTACTAGTTACTCTGCCAGGTCACAGCGAGTGGCTTGTACTAGTTACTCTGCCAGGTCACAGCGACCCGAGTGGCTTGTACTAGTTACTCTGCCAGGTCACAGCGACCCCAGTGGCTTGTACTAGTTACTCTGCCAGGTCACAGCGACCCAAGTGGCTTGTACTAGTTACTCTGCCAGGTCACAGCGAGTGGCTTGTACTAGTTACTCTGCCAGGTCACAACGACCCCAGTGGCTTGTACTAGTTACTCTGCCAGGTCACAGCGACCCAAGTGGCTTGTACTAGTTACTCTGCCAGGTCACAGCGACCCGAGTGGCTTGTACTAGTTACTCTGCCAGGTCACCGCGACCCGAGTGGCTTGTACTAGTTACTCTGCCAGGTCACAGCGAGTGGCTTGTACTAGTTACTCTGCCAGGTCACAGCGAGTGGCTTGTACTAGTTACTCTGCCAGGTCACAGCGACCCCAGTGGCTTGTACTAGTTACTCTGCCAGGTCACAGCGACCCGAGTGGCTTGTACTAGTTACTGCCAGGTCACTGCGAGTGGCTTGTACTAGTTACTCTGCCAGGTCACCGTGAGTGGCTTGTACTAGTTACTCTGCCAGGTCACAGCGAGTGGCTTGTACTAGTTACTCTGCCAGGTCACAGCGAGTGGCTTGTACTAGTTACTCTGCCAGGTCACAGCGAGTGGCTTGTACTAGTTACTCTGCCAGGTCACAGCGAGTGGCTTGTACTAGTTACTCTGCCAGGTCACAGCGAGTGGCTTGTACTAGTTACTCTGCCAGGTCACAGCGACCCCAGTGGCTTGTACTAGTTACTCTGCCAGGTCACAGCGACCCGAGTGGCTTGTACTAGTTACTGCCAGGTCACTGCGAGTGGCTTGTACTAGTTACTCTGCCAGGTCACAGCGAGTGGCTTGTACTAGTTACTCTGCCAGGTCACAGCGACCCGAGTGGCTTGTACTAGTTACTCTGCCAGGTCACAGCGAGTGGCTTGTACTAGTTACTCTGCCAGGTCACAGCGACCCGAGTGGCTTGTACTAGTTACTGCAAGGTCACTGCGAGTGGCTTGTACTAGTTACTCTGCCAGGTCACCGCGACCCAAGTGGCTTGTACTAGTTACTCTGCCAGGTCACAGCGACCCGAGTGGCTTGTACTAGTTACTCTGCCAGGTCACAGCGAGTGGCTTGTACTAGTTACTCTGCCAGGTCACAGCGACCCGAGTGGCTTGTACTAGTTACTGCAAGGTCACTGCGAGTGGCTTGTACTAGTTACTCTGCCAGGTCACCGCGAGGGGCTTGTACTAGTTACTCTGCCAGGTCACAGCGAGTGGCTTGTACTAGTTACTCTGCCAGGTCACAGCGACCCGAGTGGCTTGTACTAGTTACTCTGCCAGGTCACCGTGAGTGGCTTGTACTAGTTACTCTGCCAGGTCACAGCGAGTGGCTTGTACTAGTTACTCTGCCAGGTCACAGCGACCCGAGTGGCTTGTACTAGTTACTCTGCCAGGTCACAGTGAGTGGCTTGTACTAGTTACTCTGCCAGGTCACAGCGAGTGGCTTGTACTAGTTACTCTGCCAGGTCACAGCGACCCGAGTGGCTTGTACTAGTTACTCTGCCAGGTCACCGTGAGTGGCTTGTACTAGTTACTCTGCCAGGTCACAACGAGTGGCTTGTACTAGTTACTCTGCCAGGTCACAGCGACCCGAGTGGCTTGTACTAGTTACTGCAAGGTCACTGCGAGTGGCTTGTACTAGTTACTCTGCCAGGTCACCGCGAGGGGCTTGTACTAGTTACTCTGCCAGGTCACAGCGAGTGGCTTGTACTAGTTACTCTGCCAGGTCACCGTGAGTGGCTTGTACTAGTTACTCTGCCAGGTCACAGCGACCCGAGTGGCTTGTACTAGTTACTCTGCCAGGTCACCGCGAGTGGCTTGTACTAGTTACTCTGCCAGGTCACAGCGACCCGAGTGGCTTGTACTAGTTACTCTGCCAGGTCACAGCGACCCGCGTGGCTTGTACTAGTTACTCTGCCAGGTCACAGCGACCCGAGTGGCTTGTACTAGTTACTCTGCCAGGTCACAGCGAGTGGCTTGTACTAGTTACTCTGCCAGGTCACAGCGAGTGGCTTGTACTAGTTACTCTGCCAGGTCACAGCGACCCCAGTGGCTTGTACTAGTTACTCTGCCAGGTCACCGCGAGTGGCTTGTACTGGTTACTCTGCCAGGTCACAGCGACCCGAGTGGCTTGTACTAGTTACTCTGCCAGGTCACCGCGACCCAAGTGGCTTGTACTAGTTACTCTGCCAGGTCACAGCGACCCGAGTGGCTTGTACTAGTTACTCTGCCAGGTCACAGCGAGTGGCTTGTACTAGTTACTCTGCCAGGTCACAGCGACCCGAGTGGCTTGTACTAGTTACTCTGCCAGGTCACAGCGACCCGAGTGGCTTGTACTAGTTACTCTGCCAGGTCACAGCGACCCGAGTGGCTTGTACTAGTTACTCTGCCAGGTCACAGCGACCCGAGTGGCTTGTACTAGTTACTCTGCCAGGTCACAGCGAGTGGCTTGTACTAGTTACTCTGCCAGGTCACAGCGACCCGCTTGTACTAGTTACTCTGCCAGGTCACAGCGACCCGCTTGTACTAGTTACTCTGCCAGGTCACAGCGACCCGAGTGGCTTGTACTAGTTACTGCCAGGTCACTGCGAGTGGCTTGTACTAGTTACTCTGCCAGGTCACAGCGACCCGAGTGGCTTGTACTAGTTACTGCCAGGTCACTGCGAGTGGCTTGTACTAGTTACTCTGCCAGGTCACTGCGACCCGAGTGGCTTGTACTAGTTACTCTGCCAGGTCACAGCGACCCGAGTGGCTTGTACTAGTTACTCTGCCAGGTCACAGCGACCCCAGTGGCTTGTACTAGTTACTCTGCCAGGTCACAGCGACCCGCTTGTACTAGTTACTCTGCCAGGTCACAGCGACCCGAGTGGCTTGTACTAGTTACTCTGCCAGGTCACCGCGACCCGAGTGGCTTGTACTAGTTACTCTGCCAGGTCACAGCGACCCGAGTGGCTTGTACTAGTTACTCTGCCAGGTCACAGCGACCCCAGTGGCTTGTACTAGTTACTCTGCCAGGTCACTGCGAGTGGCTTGTACTAGTTACTCTGCCAGGTCACAGCGACCCGAGTGGCTTGTACTAGTTACTCTGCCAGGTCACAGCGACCCGAGTGGCTTGTACTAGTTACTCTGCCAGGTCACCCCGAGTGGCTTGTACTAGTTACTCTGCCAGGTCACCGTGAGTGGCTTGTACTAGTTACTCTGCCAGGTCACAGCGAGTGGCTTGTACTAGTTACTTCTGCCAGGTCACAGCGAGTGGCTTGTACTAGTTACTCTGCCAGGTCACAGCGAGTGGCTTGTACTAGTTACTCTGCCAGGTCACAGCGAGTGGCTTGTACTAGTTACTCTGCCAGGTCACCGCGAGTGGCTTGTACTAGTTACTCTGCCAGGTCACAGCGACCCGAGTGGCTTGTACTAGTTACTCTGCCAGGTCACAGTGAGTGGCTTGTACTAGTTACTCTGCCAGGTCACAGCGAGTGGCTTGTACTAGTTACTCTGCCAGGTCACAGCGAGTGGCTTGTACTAGTTACTCTGCCAGGTCACCGTGAGTGGCTTGTACTAGTTACTCTGCCAGGTCACCCCGAGTGGCTTGTACTAGTTACTCTGCCAGGTCACCCCGAGTGGCTTGTACTAGTTACTCTGCCAGGTCACAGCGACCCGAGTGGCTTGTACTAGTTACTCTGCCAGGTCACAGCGACCCGAGTGGCTTGTACTAGTTACTCTGCCAGGTCACCGTGAGTGGCTTGTACTAGTTACTCTGCCAGGTCACAGCGACCCGCTTTGTACTAGTTACTCTGCCAGGTCACCGTGAGTGGCTTGTACTAGTTACTCTGCCAGGTCACAGCGAGTGGCTTGTACTAGTTACTCTGCCAGGTCACAGCGACCCGAGTGGCTTGTACTAGTTACTCTGCCAGGTCACCGTGAGTGGCTTGTACTAGTTACTCTGCCAGGTCACAGCGAGTGGCTTGTACTAGTTACTCTGCCAGGTCACAGCGAGTGGCTTGTACTAGTTACTCTGCCAGGTCACAGCGAGTGGCTTGTACTAGTTACTGCCAGGTCACAGCGAGTGGCTTGTACTAGTTACTCTGCCAGGTCACAGCGAGTGGCTTGTACTAGTTACTCTGCCAGGTCACAGCGACCCGAGTGGCTTGTACTAGTTACTCTGCCAGGTCACCGTGAGTGGCTTGTACTAGTTACTCTGCCAGGTCACAGCGAGTGGCTTGTACTAGTTACTCTGCCAGGTCACAGCGAGTGGCTTGTACTAGTTACTCTGCCAGGTCACAGCGAGTGGCTTGTACTAGTTACTCTGCCAGGTCACCGCGAGTGGCTTGTACTAGTTACTGCCAGGTCACAGCGAGTGGCTTGTACTAGTTACTCTGCCAGGTCACCGCGAGTGGCTTGTACTAGTTACTGCCAGGTCACAGCGAGTGGCTTGTACTAGTTACTCTGCCAGGTCACAGCGAGTGGCTTGTACTAGTTACTCTGCCAGGTCACAGCGACCCGAGTGGCTTGTACTAGTTACTCTGCCAGGTCACCGTGAGTGGCTTGTACTAGTTACTCTGCCAGGTCACAGCGAGTGGCTTGTACTAGTTACTCTGCCAGGTCACAGCGAGTGGCTTGTACTAGTTACTCTGCCAGGTCACAGCGAGTGGCTTGTACTAGTTACTCTGCCAGGTCACAGCGAGTGGCTTGTACTAGTTACTCTGCCAGGTCACAGCGAGTGGCTTGTACTAGTTACTCTGCCAGGTCACAGCGACCCGAGTGGCTTGTACTAGTTACTCTGCCAGGTCACAGCGACCCGAGTGGCTTGTACTAGTTACTCTGCCAGGTCACAGCGAGTGGCTTGTACTAGTTACTCTGCCAGGTCACAGCGACCCCAGTGGCTTGTACTAGTTACTCTGCCAGGTCACAGCGAGTGGCTTGTACTAGTTACTCTGCCAGGTCACAGCGAGTGGCTTGTACTAGTTACTCTGCCAGGTCACTGCGAGTGGCTTGTACTAGTTACTCTGCCAGGTCACCGCGACCCCAGTGGCTTGTACTAGTTACTGCCAGGTCACCGCGACCCCAGTGGCTTGTACTAGTTACTCTGCCAGGTCACAGCGAGTGGCTTGTACTAGTTACTCTGCCAGGTCACCGCGAGTGGCTTGTACTAGTTACTCTGCCAGGTCACCGCGACCCCAGTGGCTTGTACTAGTTACTCTGCCAGGTCACAGCGAGTGGCTTGTACTAGTTACTCTGCCAGGTCACAGCGAGTGGCTTGTACTAGTTACTCTGCCAGGTCACCGCGAGTGGCTTGTACTAGTTACTCTGCCAGGTCACCGCGACCCCAGTGGCTTGTACTAGTTACTCTGCCAGGTCACAGTGACCCGAGTGGCTTGTACTAGTTACTCTGCCAGGTCACCGCGAGTGGCTTGTACTAGTTACTCTGCCAGGTCACAGCGACCCAAGTGGCTTGTACTAGTTACTCTGCCAGGTCACAGCGAGTGGCTTGTACTAGTTACTCTGCCAGGTCACCGCGAGTGGCTTGTACTAGTTACTCTGCCAGGTCACCGCGACCCCAGTGGCTTGTACTAGTTACTCTGCCAGGTCACCGCGAGTGGCTTGTACTAGTTACTCTGCCAGGTCACCGCGAGTGGCTTGTACTAGTTACTCTGCCAGGTCACCGCGAGTGGCTTGTACTAGTTACTCTGCCAGGTCACCGCGAGTGGCTTGTACTAGTTACTCTGCCAGGTCACCGCGACCCGCTTGTACTAGTTACTCTGCCAGGTCACCGCGAGTGGCTTGTACTAGTTACTCTGCCAGGTCACAACGAGTGGCTTGTACTAGTTACTCTGCCAGGTCACCGCGAGTGGCTTGTACTAGTTACTCTGCCAGGTCACCGCGAGTGGCTTGTACTAGTTACTCTGCCAGGTCACCGTGACCCCAGTGGCTTGTACTAGTTACTCTGCCAGGTCACAGTGACCCGAGTGGCTTGTACTAGTTACTCTGCCAGGTCACCGCGAGTGGCTTGTACTAGTTACTCTGCCAGGTCACCGCGACCCCAGTGGCTTGCACTAGTTACTCTGCCAGGTCACCGCGACCCCAGTGGCTTGTACTAGTTACTCTGCCAGGTCACAGCGAGTGGCTTGTACTAGTTACTCTGCCAGGTCACAGCGAGTGGCTTGTACTAGTTACTCTGCCAGGTCACTGCGAGTGGCTTGTACTAGTTACTCTGCCAGGTCACTGCGAGTGGCTTGTACTAGTTACTCTGCCAGGTCACAGCGAGTGGCTTGTACTAGTTACTCTGCCAGGTCACAGCGAGTGGCTTGTACTAGTTACTCTGCCAGGTCACCGCGACCCCAGTGGCTTGTACTAGTTACTCTGCCAGGTCACCACGACCCCAGTGGCTTGTACTAGTTACTCTGCCAGGTCACCGCGAGTGGCTTGTACTAGTTACTCTGCCAGGTCACCGCGACCCCAGTGGCTTGTACTAGTTACTCTGCCAGGTCACCGCGAGTGGCTTGCACTAGTTACTCTGCCAGGTCACCGCGACCCCAGTGGCTTGCACTAGTTACTCTGCCAGGTCACAGCAACCCCAGTGGCTTGCACTAGTTACTCTGCCAGGTCACCGCGACCCCAGTGGCTTGTACTAGTTACTCTGCCAGGTCACAGCGAGTGGCTTGTACTAGTTACTCTGCCAGGTCACAGCGAGTGGCTTGTACTAGTTACTCTGCCAGGTCACCGCGAGTGGCTTGTACTAGTTACTCTGCCAGGTCACCGCGACCCCAGTGGCTTGTACTAGTTACTCTGCCAGGTCACAGTGACCCGAGTGGCTTGTACTAGTTACTCTGCCAGGTCACCGCGAGTGGCTTGTACTAGTTACTCTGCCAGGTCACAGCGACCCAAGTGGCTTGTACTAGTTACTCTGCCAGGTCACAGCGAGTGGCTTGTACTAGTTACTCTGCCAGGTCACCGCGAGTGGCTTGTACTAGTTACTCTGCCAGGTCACCGCGACCCCAGTGGCTTGTACTAGTTACTCTGCCAGGTCACCGCGACCCCAGTGGCTTGTACTAGTTACTCTGCCAGGTCACAGTGACCCGAGTGACTTGTACTAGTTACTCTGCCAGGTCACCGCGAGTGGCTTGTACTAGTTACTCTGCCAGGTCACCGCGACCCCAGTGGCTTGCACTAGTTACTCTGCCAGGTCACCGCGACCCCAGTGGCTTGTACTAGTTACTCTGCCAGGTCACAGCGAGTGGCTTGTACTAGTTACTCTGCCAGGTCACAGCGAGTGGCTTGTACTAGTTACTCTGCCAGGTCACCGCGAGTGGCTTGTACTAGTTACTCTGCCAGGTCACCGCGACCCCAGTGGCTTGTACTAGTTACTCTGCCAGGTCACCACGACCCCAGTGGCTTGTACTAGTTACTCTGCCAGGTCACCGCGAGTGGCTTGTACTAGTTACTCTGCCAGGTCACAGTGACCCGAGTGGCTTGTACTAGTTACTCTGCCAGGTCACCGCGAGTGGCTTGTACTAGTTACTCTGCCAGGTCACCGCGACCCCAGTGGCTTGCACTAGTTACTCTGCCAGGTCACAGCAACCCCAGTGGCTTGCACTAGTTACTCTGCCAGGTCACCGCGACCCCAGTGGCTTGTACTAGTTACTCTGCCAGGTCACAGCGAGTGGCTTGTACTAGTTACTCTGCCAGGTCACAGCGAGTGGCTTGTACTAGTTACTCTGCCAGGTCACCGCGAGTGGCTTGTACTAGTTACTCTGCCAGGTCACCGCGACCCCAGTGGCTTGTACTAGTTACTCTGCCAGGTCACAGTGACCCGAGTGGCTTGTACTAGTTACTCTGCCAGGTCACCGCGAGTGGCTTGTACTAGTTACTCTGCCAGGTCACAGCGACCCAAGTGGCTTGTACTAGTTACTCTGCCAGGTCACCGCGACCCCAGTGGCTTGTACTAGTTACTCTGCCAGGTCACCGCGAGTGGCTTGTACTAGTTACTGCCAGGTCACAGCGACCCACTGATGTGAGTTAACAGTTCATGCCTCAGGCCTACCCCCTTTTGAGCCTCACTACAATCTTTATACACAAACATGTACTCATCTAATTTCAATCTGCTTCGAACAAATTAGAGTACTGCGTGTACTGGTCTTTATTCCCAGAATTCCCTGGGTTTCCTATATGGATTAGTTAAGGGTCTGGTAGAACCTCAATCCCATCACTGGCCACTTACAGTACTGGTGGATCTCTGGGAAGTCCTCAAACCTTACCTGCATGTTCCAGAACCCATTCCTGGGCAATCTGCTACCTCATTCTACATTTATATCACCCCCTCAGGACCAGCATCCCAGTCCAGTGACCCCACCCCCCCTCAGGACCAACATCCCAGTCCAATGACCCTCCCCCCACCCCCCTCAGGACCAACATCCCAGTCCAATGCCCACACCCTTTCAGAACCAGAGTCCCAGTCTGTAGGAGTGACCCAGTCTAGTGACCACACCCCTCAGGACCAGAGTCCTAGTGCAATAACCACACTAGAGACAATGCTTTTATTGCAAGTTATTTTATTTCTTTAACATTGTGCAAATTTAGAATAAGTTGAGGAGTAATGAAGACAGTTCAGTAAATATCGGTCACCTGACCTTTGCTGGGTGAGGCTGGATACTGACAGAATTCTGAAGTAGACATGGCAGAACCATCTTCTAGTGCAATAGTCAACCTTCTAAATACTGCACAACTAGTGCAGGGCCAGGAGAGAACACCTAGAGAGAGTAAGGCCTCCAATATCATCCTATCACACAAGCTACACTGTCACCTGACCTGTCCTAACTGGGGGCTGGGGAGGATTAGACCACAAGGAAGCAGGACAGCCACCAGAGGAACCGGTTACGAAGTTAAGGTGCTTGGAGTCTTTGGTTAGAGGTTCCTGGCAGTTGAAGACATCTTGCAAACATGTTTCTTGGTTCAGGACATATTCCAGCTCAGACAGGAGTCGCCATGTTTCCTGCAGCCCAGGTGCCATACAGAATGCAGAAGTGAAAGTGAGGAAGTGTTCAAAGGGTCAAGTGTGAGAGGCCAATGGAACAGCAGCAGCTAGGTGTCCCTGGAAAACAAGATTACAAGTTATTGCTCCAACATCTGGCCTGAAACACTGGGTGTGGCTAACATTACAGAAAGTCGTGTGTATGGTCCCGCACCATCACGGTCAGTGCTGTGTAACTGTACAAGAAATTCCTTTCTCTTTTCCCCCCTCTGAGAGCATTGCAGAGAGTACAGAAACCTTCCCCCACATCCTGTGTCAGGTCAGCAAGGAGTTTCACGCCTGGCTGACTCACTGCCGAGGACCATTTCCTGCTTCAGCCTGCCCCCAAAAGAAAACCAGCTTGAAGCAGTAAGAAAAAGATTCCCTCCAAAATCAGATTCAAACAAAGAGAACTTTATTAATAATTCAAAATAAGTTTGGCACAGCAAGACAAAAATTTCCTGATACCTCGAAATCAGTTCTATCATTTACCTGAATTGCAATTTTCTAGCTATCAGGAATCAGTAGAGAAACCACTTTATCCGGCCTGTGCAGAGCGAACGCAATAGAATAGGCATGTATAGCCTCGTTCGATACAGGGTCGCAAGCCGCTTATGAATATAGTCTCGGATTTGCGATGCGCCAATCTGGGGCAGAGTCACACAGATTATTAATAATGGGTACATTTCTTGCTGAGTCTGGAGGTGGCAACCTGGCTTCCAGGAGATAACCTTGCCTTAAACACACCTACTTTCCAGGTAGTGACAGCCCCAAGACTCAGGTCCTATAAAAGTGGGGGTGGAACCAAACCTGCCCAGTTCTCCAAATTCCATCGATAAGGCAAGTCCAGGCAGGCGTTTAAGGAGAGCCGACGCCTGCAGTGCTCAAGGACTCTTAACCTGAATGCCTACTTTTAAACTGGACTCTTTCTTCATTCTTCAAATGGACTGTTCAGAAAATTTACTTAGTTATGCTGATTTTATTCCCTTTTATTTTTAAGCTCTGTGTGTATATGTTAATTGGTGTATATGAATTGTATGTGTGAGGTGAATATGTTGGCATCCGAACGCTCCATCCGCGAGTCAGTTCATCAAATTGCGAACTCTGGTTACCCTTTGTGATGAACAAAATGACCGTGTGAGGATTTCTGATGCTGATCGATTGCCCCATCCGCAGACTGGCCTTGCGGTCTATGACACTGGACCTCAATGTTCAGTTTCATGGCCAGTCCAAATCAGTTCCACCGACCTGCTCCAACCCCTGCAGGAGCCAAGTCTTGTCCTGACAACACAAGACTGAGAAGTGCACCAGGACAGGGGGACAAGCCAAACAGAAGTGCCCTGTATAGGTGCGTCTAATAAGGAAACAGAGTTCCCCTCACTTCATCCACCCACTGGAAGAGAGCTTACCCCATGTGACAGGTTTTCCCACTCCACAATGAATAGCCGGAGTTACCCCTTAGCAGGTCAGGCTGGATAATTACCTTCAGGTGTTCCTCCTGCAGGAGATGAAGAATCACTTCTGCTTCTTATACTTGAAGTAGATATAAGTACCGTCCTGTGTCCTGCAGAGACAGAAAGGAAACATAACTCAGTGTGAGGGGGTGTGTCCTGCAGAGGGGAAGGAAGCAGTGCTCAGTGAGGGGGTGTATCCTGTAGACAGGAAGCAGCTCAGTGTGAGGGGTGTGTCCTGCTGAGACAGAAAGGAAACAGTGTTCCGTGTTAGGGGGAGTGTCCTTCAGAGACAATGGTCACTGGTGGGAGTGGTGTGTCCTGCAGAGGAAGGAAGCATCCCTCAGTGTGAGGGGGCATGTAATGCAGAGACAATAGTCACTGATGTGAGGGGCGTGTCTTAAGAGAAGTGATTGGGGTAATTGTTGCACAATCTGGAGCCCCTCCCTTTTCACCTTCTGCACAATATGCTTAGGGTGAATATTATCACTCCTAACCCCTCCCAAGAAGTCAACTGTCCCCCTCCCCAAATCTTTGGCCACAGCTCCTTATGACGAGTGTGGGTCTAGTGCCCCCTATGGTGGCAGCAAGGTGTGGCAAGCCTATAATATTCCTATGCATTGTACAAATATGATATATTACAAAAACACTAGTCTGAGGCCGGCTAATATAATTAAGAGACTTGATTGTTGCTGCTCCAGATAGCTGGAAGTGCCACATGCTGAGTGTCTATAGATTTGTTTACTTATTGACAGTGGCCTTGCTGTAAACTTCTGTATCCTTAGATAAAGACTCATCTACACAGTACAATTTTCCAACCGAAAAAAATAAAAAACCAAATTTGGAAGTCTACACGCCTGGCAATTTATCACATCATCGGTCGATCTGACAGACAATTGCACCATGTAGAGGAGGCTTAAAGGGAACCAGAGATGAAAGAAGAGATTTTACACATGCCTGGGGCTTCCTCCAGCCCCATCTGCCTGGATCGCTCCCACGCCGTCTGAAACTACGAGAACCGGCTCCAGTCATGGGAGTCAGCTATGCAGGAGAAGTGCGCCCTCTACGTAGATCTCTCTCAAGCAGCTGCTAGAGATACGCAAAGAGCAAACTTCTACACTAGACTGGCTCTGACTGACGGAAGAGCGGGGAGCCGGTTCTCATAGCTGCGGGCAGCGGAGGACAGCGGCGTGGGAGTGATCTAGGCAGATGGGGCTGGAGGAAGCCCCAGGTATGTATAATCTTTTTTCGTCTCTGGTTCTCTTTAAGACCCATTGCGATTCAGGTGTTCCTGGAAGCTGCTTTAGAGTGAGAATTGTGCTGGGAATGAGCAGATCTGCTGTATATTCTTTCCATGGAGTGTTCGAGTGTTACTATATGATATGGACTAAAGGAGATTTCTTGGAACTATCGGTCTGCTTGCTGAGTTTGCACCCTCATCCCATCACACAAGGCTCTACAGACTAGAACAGGGGTAGGGAACCTATGGTTCAGGAGCCAGATGTGGCTCTTCTGATGGCTGCATCTGGCTCAGACAAACCAGTAGGGGTTGGTTCCCTAAGCTACATTGCTCAAGCAGCACAGCTTAGTTTGGCAGCATTAACAACATTTTTTCAAAGTAGGCACCCTACTGCTGTAGCATGCACTACTAACTTACTCGCGCTACCCCAAAATGGCCGCTTCAATTGTCTCACTCTGTATCCTGTCAGGTCCAGGGACTGAGATCCTCACACTTTGGCCCAATAGGCTGCCCCATCAAGTGACTGGCAGCCTATTGGGCTAAAGTGCAGGGATCTTGTCCTACAAAGTGAATGAACCCCCAAGCCAGCTAGTTAATTGTACAAGCTGTTAGTTTGCATTTCTCCTGTCTGGCTCTTGGGGAAATTGCTGATGTTGCTGAAACCCAAGAGAAGCTGAAGATGTGTCTGAAACTTCTGCTGCCTGGAGGTTCAGCTGTATACACATCACCAAGGCAACAGGGACTTGAGCCCTACTGTCCCAGTTTGAAACCTATGGTATGGCTCATGGAATTACATTTTAAAATATGGTGTTTATGGCTCTCAGCCAAAAAGGTTCCTGACCCCTGGACTAGAGACAGGAGCCACTTTGTGGCAGAGAATGGACAACCATGGCACTTACTCGTTCTTCTCCACAGTAGCTGCTGGGTGGTTGAACTTCTTGCAGAGGTCATCTAAGTCAGCAGGAGGCTCCTCCTCATAGCCGAAGGAGACATCCATCACCTTCAGGGTCTTGTTTGTATTGATGGTAGACAGGACCTCCTCTGCACATGTAGCTGTCATGGCACAATATCCCACCCTGAGGAAACAGCAAGTGTTACTGAATAATACAGACTGCAAGGCTCTGGCCAGGCCCAGCAAGGGTTCTGATACAGGCAGCAAGGCTCTGGCCAGGCCCAGCAAGGGTTACTGATACAGGCATCAAGGCTCTGGCCCAGCAAGGGTTACTGATACAGGCAGCAAGGCTCTGGCCCAGCAAGGGTTACCGATACAGGCATCACGGCTCTGGCCGGGCCCAAGACTTGAGGCCAACTTTTGCCAGTGGTTAGATAGCAGCCAGAGGTGGTCAATGGAGCCAAGTGAGAATTTCTCAGGTTTGGCCAGAAACTAGAGTTGCCCGATACATTTACCTCTGTCCAGGAGAAGTCAATTCAATCACTGTACAAAATAGCTGTGCTCCGCCTAATCAGACCATAAAGGGAGGGGCAACTGGGTGTGGCCAAATCAAAATTAATTCTTAATTAATCCTTGCAACAGACATTGCTTAACAAAATTGAGGGTTTTAATTTGACACTGCAGCATTTTTGGAGAAACCAACCCACCAAAGCTACTGAGGTTTCCTCTCCACGGGATTGGTCCACTGCTAGCAGCAGACAATTTATGCATACTACTAGAATTTTTTTTAAACATAGGGGGAATAGCTGTTTAGCTGCTCATCCTTATCAGGACATAAAGGAACATTTGCAGGTTTGAAGGTTTCTGGTGTGGCTAGGCTTCAGGTTAACTGAAGTTTGAGAACACCAGTTGCTACTAGTCCAAATAGCAAGTTAAACATGTAGACAGCTCTGTATACAAGTGGACCTTGTCTGCATGTGCTGGCCGCTTGCATGTTGGTATGAGTGGACCTTGTATACCCGAGCTGGCTGCTTGCACGTTGGGATGAGTGGACCTTGTATACCCGAGCTGGCGGCTTGCATGTTGGGATGAGTGGACCTTGTATACCCGAGCTGGCGGCTTGCATGTTGGGATGAGTGGACCTTGTATACCCGAGCTGGCGGCTTGCATGTTGGGATGAGTGGACCTTGTATACCCGAGCTGGCCGCTTGCATGTTGGGATGAGTGGACCTTGTATACCCGAGCTGGCCGCTTGCATGTTGGGATGAGTGGACCTTGTATACCCGAGCTGGCCGCTTGCATGTTGGGATGAGTGGACCTTGTATACCCGAGCTGGCCGCTTGCATGTTGGGATGAGTAGACCTTGTACACCCGAGCTGGCCGCTTGCATGTTGGGATGAGTGGACCTTGTATACCCGAGCTGGCGGCTTGCATGTTGGGATGAGTGGACCTTGTATACCCGAGCTGGCCGCTTGCATGTTGGGATGAGTGGACCTTGTATACCCGAGCTGGCCGCTTGCATGTTGGGATGAGTGGACCTTGTATACCCGAGCTGTCCGCTTGCATGTTGGGATGAGTGGACCTTGTATACCCGAGCTGGCCGCTTGCATGTTGGGATGAGTGGACCTTGTATACCCGAGCTGGCCGCTTGCATGTTGGGATGAGTGGACCTTGTATACCCGAGCTGGCCGCTTGCATGTTGGGATGAGTGGACCTTGTATACCTGAGCTGGCCGCTTGCACGTTGGGATGAGTGGACCTTGTATACCCGAGCTGGCCGCTTGCACATTGGGATGAGTGGACCTTGTATACCTGAGCTGGCTGCTTGCACGTTGGGATGAGTGGACCTTGTATACCAGAGCTGGCCGCTTGCATGTAGGGATGAGTGGACCTTGTATACCCGAGCTGGCCGCTTGCATGTTGGGATGAGTGGACCTTGTATACCCGAGCTGGCTGCTTGCACGTTGGGATGAGTGGACCTTGTATACCCGAGCTGGCCGCTTGCACATTGGGATGAGTGGACCTTGTATACCTGAGCTGGCTGCTTGCACGTTGGGATGAGTGGACCTTGTATACCCGAGCTGGCTGCTTGCACATTGGGATGAGTGGACCTTGTATACCCGAGCTGGCTGCTTGCACGTTGGGATGAGTGGACCTTGTATACCCGAGCTGGCTGCTTGCATGTTGGGATGAGTGGACCTTGATATTGATGGTTAGGCTTCATGTGAGAAAGCTGCAGTATTTTTGGAGAACTTACAGCCATAATTTTCTTCGTTTGGCAGGGTTTACTGCCGTTTGTCATGCATTGCTGCTAGATCAAGGGTTAAAACTACCACAAGAAGACAGAAAAAGGACACAGAGCCCAATATAGTAGTATGTGTAGTAGTATAGTATGCAAGAGTGGGTTACCACATAGGCAACCACTGTAAAGGTGGGTGGGGAGATTAAGATCTGACCCCACTCAGGTAAAAGGTACTCTGTTGTATTTTCATCATTGTCTAGTCCACCCTTGGAGGGGTGTTCCCCGTTCTATCTACAGAGGCACAAAGATGGGATAAAACCAGTTTAAAAAGGTGGCTTTATCCTAAATGGTTTTATCCCATCTTGGCACCTCTGTACAAGTATTTTCATGAAGGTTTAACACCAATTCATGTTTCCATCAGGGACAGAAAGAAATAGCACTGCCCCTCAGCCCGGTCTGTACTACCACACGCCACTTACCGGAACTCCTGCATGGAACATCCGGGGCTCCTCAGGGCCTCACATAAAGCCTTTGTCGCTTGGTCATCAAACTGGTTTCCAGACAGCTCCAGTTTGGTCAGAGTGTGGTTTGTGTGGATGACGGAGGCGAGGTCCTCACACACTGTCAGATCACATCCATACAACCTGGAGAAGACAGGACAACTCATTACTGTTTCCAGCTATAGGCAGAAGGCATCCTTGCACTGTGCCCCCCAATCTGTTCTGGCTGACAGGTATATTTATCTGTTGGTTGTAAATATAGCTGTATGTAGTTTAAGGATAACAGTTTTATCGTTCAGTCTTGTGCCCGTTCTGGTCATCTGAATAGGAATAGCTAGTGGGGGGGGGGGGGGGTCTCTTCCCTCCCTTCAGAACTGGAAGAGTGGTGGCAGTTAAATGACCCAGTTTCCAGTGTGTAATCAATTTTACCGATTGCACATGTAAGGGCACCACCAACCAATCTTTAATGATTTACTGTGCACACAGTGGATTTGCCTTCATAAGTCTCTAGTGCATGAGACCTGCATGGCAACCGTGGCCTAATACAGGATTGGTGTGTGGTTGTACCATTACCTTGTCGCGACCAATCTTTAGCGTCAGTTTGTTCACTGTATTTCACGCCATTGATGTGACCATTTCCCGGATAGTAACGGGAGCAGATTAGACAGGATGGGTGCATGTTCTCATGTTACGTGATGATCCAGCAAACTGTCTAATGTCAGACAGGATCGCGGGGCTGGATTGTCACACTAGTGTTACATTTATGCTACAACGGCCACCCCACCACTGATGGGGCAGAGTCCTCACCTTCTGCTCACGGCCACCCCACCACTGACGGGGCAGAGTCCTCACCTTCTGCTCATGGCCACCCCAGCTGGTACAGGGCACTGAAGCTGTGAGGGGGAAGTTCTATCACAACTCCCCTCTGTCCCTCTTGGGAACCAAATCCCTCTTTCAGAAATGTACAGATTTATGTATCTACTAAAAAAGACTTTTCATTGGCTATAAACTTAATACTCTTCAATTGAGTGTTTTCCCTTCATTGTAAAATAGGATGGTAGAGAGAGGACTAGTACGGTTAAGGATAAACATCTTTGGCTTCCACATGTGGTACAAGGGGTGTGGCAGTGGGTGTAATTACAGGCTAGGCAGGGGCGTGTCTTAAAGCATCTCTTATCTGAAAGTGTTGGGAGGTATGGTTCTATACATAGGGGTTCCTGCATGACAAGTCCATATGCTTGACCCAGGCTGGAGATCTGCAGATTACCTGGAGATTCTCCTCCCATAGGATAGTGAAGAGGAAATCTGCAGCTTATTGGGGAGGTTTTAGTCTACCCTAAGGCTATTTGATGTCCGTTAAGCCCCCTTTCTGTGGTTGGAGACAGAGCAGCCGAACGCTCAGAGGGTGGAGCAGTGTCACCCTCAGGGGGAGGAAAATGTCGAGCACCAGAACTCTGGATGTTAAGCTTGGAGATTTAGAGGCTCACCTCAGCTCTTTTAGGGTGCAGTTTGGATTCTTTAGGGCCTCACACAACACTTTGACTCCAGAGTCCTTGATACTGTTCCAGGTGAGATCCAGGTGGTGCAGAGATCGGTTGACCGTGATGACAGAGCCGATATCTTGGCAGGCGTCTGAAGACAGCTCGGTGTTCTGCAAGCTGGACAGAGGAGGACAAGGTTAGGCTGGCCAGTAAACCGTGCAGACTGAGGCTCATGTGGGCCTGTCTGAACCACTCACTTCAGTTCCTGCAGAGTGCAGGTCGGGTCCCTCATTGCCTCACACAGGATCTTCACTCCAGAGTCCTTCAAGCTATTGTAGGTCAGGTCCAGCATGGTCAGAGTGTGGTTCTTCAGAAGAACAGACTTGAAGTCCTCACAGGAATCTGAGGTTATTTTGTTCTCATTCAGCCTGCAGAGATCAAGACAGAATAGGAGTCCCTTTAGATCACTGGAAACACTGCCCCCCCCCCCTTCCAGGAGGTGACTGCCCCCATCCCATTGGCCAGTCCACCCCAGGAATGCAACCCATTCCATTGGCCAGTCTACCCCTAGCATGTGACTCCACCCTATTCCATTGGCCAGTCTACCCCTAGCATGTGACGCCACCCCATTCCATTGGCCAGTCCACCAAGCTTGTGTGACATTGACCTTACCTCAGTTCCTTCAGTGGACACCCAGGGTGTAGGAGGCCCTCACACAAGAGTTTAGCCCCGGCGTCCTTAATGTCATTATCCTTCATGTGCAGGACAGTGATGGAGCGGTTGGTCTTCAGGAGAGCCCCAATGTGCTCACAGCAGGAGGAAGTCAGATCAGAGAAGTCCAGCCTAGAGAAGACAGACAATGCATGACAGACCAATGCCAAGCTCTGTACAGCAAATCAAACTCCTGAGCATCGCAGCTCCCACCTACATGCAGCCTACACCACTGACCTACAGTAATCTCCAGTGTGTCTGAACCACTCCCATGTAACATGAGCCGGCTGACACCTCCAAGAGGAGGAGCCTGAGCACTGCAGCTCCACCTATAGTCTTCTCCAGTGCCTGAACCACTCCCATGTAACATGAACCGGCAGGAGACATGACCTGGCTGACACCTCCAAGGAGGAGGAGCCTGAGCACTGCAGCTCCACCTACAGTCCTCTCCAGCGTCTGAACCACTCATAGCAACATTTCCCCCCCCCCCCCATACCCTAAACAGTGCATGTTCTGCAGAAAACCAACATTCACAGGTGTATTGTCCCTGCAGAATGCATTAAAGGACAACTGAAGCAGCAGGTATATGGAGGCTGCCATATTTACCTTTCAATACCAGTTGCCTGGCTATCCTGCTGATTCTTCTGCCTCCAAATTCAGCCATAGCCCCTGAACAAGCATGCAGCAGATCAGATGTTTGACATTGACAGATCAGACAAGATTAGCTGCATGCTTGTTTTTGGTGTAAGTTAAACACTACTGCAGCCAAATAGACCAGCAGGACTGCCAGGCAACTGGTATTGTTTAAAAGGAAACAAAATATGGCAGCTTCTATATTCCTTTCAGGTTCAGAGGCAAGGTAACCCATATCCAAGCACAGGCATCACAGTCCCTGGTTAGGGAGGTCTTCAGATGTGGTAAATATCCCTGAAGGCTGGTATGGACTAGATAAAATGGTACTTAGTGTGGACTATATGAAGGCCTAACCAGGCTTATTACCTCACCCTGAACCCCCCCCCCCCCCCGTGCAGACCCCCATCTGCCCCCCACTCCCCTGCAGACCCTCAGCCCCCTCCCACCACTCCCCTGCAGACCTTCAGCCCTCACCTGAGATCCTGCAGGGTACATCCTGGCTCCTTCAGCCCCTCACACAGGAATTTGACACCAGCTTCCCCCGGGTTGTTCAGTGCAGTGTCCAGCTTGAGCAGAGAGCGGTTGATCTTGAGAGCAGAGCCCAGCTCTTCACAGCAGCTTGGAGTCAGGTTACAGTCATTCAATCTGTGGACAGAAATGACAAACATTTGGGGAAATGAATAAGCAAGCTAAGGGCCTGAGCACACTATGCACTGTGTCCACATAACACAAATGTTAGCTGAGAAGCAGACCAGACACAAGTGCCTTCAGGGCCAGATCACACTAGCACTCTGCCAGTGGTAAACAGCCTTGTGGCTAGAGGACACTCCATTGAAATGAATGGACAGCACAATCAGCTCAATGGAAATGTGTTATATCAGCAATGCTACATGCAGCATCCATGATCGCCTGTGCTGCACTCTGTGTCCCCTACAAGGTAGGAAGCACCACTAATGTTGCCAAAGTGAGATGCGTGTCTAAGGGTGCATACACACCAGACCATAGTCTTTTACCCTCTTCCATGTAGTATGAGAGCCATACCTACATAGTTTATTCTATTGAGCTAAACTCCATCAGATAGAAATCTTTGCAAGATACTGTACAGAAAGAGCCGTGCAGAGGAATGTCTGTTAAACAAGGTGTGTATGAGGATCTGCAGATCTCAGACTATATGAATACATTTTGCAGGAATGGATCTTTTGCAGCATCTTGCAAAGATTTCTGTCTGATGGGGAGTGCAGCTCCATAGAATAGACTGTGTAGGTATGGCTCTCATACTACATGGAAGGGGGTAAGATTTCTGTCTGATGGGGAGTGCAGCTCCATAGAATAGACTGTAGGTGTGGCTCTCATACTACATGGAAGGGGGTAAGATCTCTATCTGATGGGGGAGTGCAGCTCCATAGAATAGACTGTAGGTGTGGCTCTCATACTACATGGAAGGGGGTAAGATCTCTATCTGATGGGGAGTTCAGCTCCATAGAATAGACTGTGTAGGTGTGCCTCTCATACTACATGGAAGGGGGTGAGATTTCTGTCTGATGGGGAGTGCAGCTCCATAGAATAGACTGTAGGTGGGGCTCTCATACTACATGGAAGGGGGTAAGATTTCTGTCTGATGGGGAGTGCAGCTCCATAGAATAGACTGTAGGTGTGGCTCTCATACTACATGAAGGGTGGTAAAATTGGTCTGTGATCTTTCATTTTCCAAAGACTATGGTCTGAGGCGTGTATGCACCCTAACTGTCCAAGAGTCAAAAAGCCAGAGTTGTGCCCACAAAACATTTCTAAAAGCATCCTTTGCACACATTAAGAATGTGTCCCTCTCACATTATGGCTTCTATCTGTGCAGGTGGTCCATACTGGGACATCCCTGCCAACTGTTAGTAACTAGAGGTCTACCCCTTTCCAGGAGAGTCCAAGATCAATAAGGCAAGCTCCTTTCTCCACAGATATTCCTGTATAACACCACATTCTGAACAAGGCCAAGGAAGAGGACACCTTATAAAGCTAGCAGGTACTCAACAGGATGGGGTCCCCAAGCGATAAATCAAGACTTGTCTCATGACAACCCATCCTCCACCAGACCATGAGAATGACTCACATGAGTTCCTGCAGGATACAGTCTTGGTGGCGTAGACCATCACACAGAGCTTTCACAGCAGAGACCTCCAGGTTGTGGTGACTCAAGTGAAGTATAGTGAGAGATCGGCTGGTGGAGAGGAGAGAGGCGAGATCATTGAAGAAGGCTGGGGTGACCACACACACATGGAACCTGCAGGAAGAGGAGACAGTTCATGCTGTGTTCCTGCAACAAGGCTTCTCCCACCCAAGAGATATTGGCTAGAAAGGAGACTCAACTTACTCAAGTTCTTTGACTTTACTGTTTGTGTTGGACAACCATGAAGACTTTCCTGGCATCTCCAGGTCTTCAGCAAATCCACATCGTGTAAATCTAGGAGAAATAGGCAACACCAGAAGGGAAAAGTTCAGGCCTGAAACAGGTTTCCTAATCCATATAGAGTCTCTTCACTAGTTTAAACCATTAGTACAAAGTCACAAAAAAACCACCAATTTCCCATCAGGACAGACTGAGGGTTCTAATTACCCATCAGTTTGTTGCAGTCTGATTAATCCTGAGAGTAGTACAGAGTAAGGATATGCCAATAATTACTGCCACACAAACTATGGGTCAGGACAGGGCTGGCTGAGCTCAGGTTCTGTACAGACAAAGTTCTACCAAACACACTTAAATAGCACTCCTCCCTAGTCCTAACAGACAGACACAGAACATTTATATCGCGCTTTTCTCCTGTCGGACTCAAAGCGCCAGAGCTGCAGCCACTAGGATGCGCTCTATAGGCAGTAGCAGTGTTGGGGAGACTTGCCCAAGGTCTCCTACTGAATAGGTGCTGGCTTACTGAACAGGCAGAGCTGAGATTCGAACCCTGGTCTCCCATGTCAGAGGCAGAGCCCTTAACCATTACACTACCAGCACCTGTGACCAGCACATGGTGTTCCAGACAGGTGTAGAACAAATCCAGGCACATCACTGCAAAACAAGACATGTACATAAGCCATTAAGGAGGTGCTTAAGGGGTGGGGCCAGCAATATGGCAGGAGTGTAAACCCTTTACACTCATGCTCATACAAAAGCATTCACAGAAATCATCCAGGCACTACTGCTATCCCTACAGCCAAGGGAAAAACGAAGGTCTTTGTACAAGAGAATATATTATCTTATGTAGTCACCTACACTGTGCAGAGGTATCCCAATACTTGTAGGTGTCCTAACTCTAGCCCTGTAACATGCATAGTGCAGACATTCAAACATTGCATCAAAGCCATCTAAAGATTAGCATATCCTGACATCCTCTCCTAGAACTCAGTGCATCAGACCAAACAAAACTAACATGGAACAAAAACATGCAGCAGCCAAACAAGTAGCAAACTGGCATCCTCCTGCCTAAAAATTACAGACCGCCCCAGGTCCCGGACTACACACAAACCGCCCCAGGTCCCGGACTACACACAAACCGCCCCAGGTCCCCGGACTACACACAAACCGCCCCAGGTCCCGGACTACACACAAACCGCCCCAGGTCCCGGACTACACACAAACCGCCCCAGGTCCCGGACTACACACAAACCGCCCCAGGTCCCGGACTACACACAAACCGCCCCAGGTCCCGGACTACACACAAACCGCCCCAGGTCCCGGACTACACACAAACCGCCCCAGGTCCCGGACTACACACAAACCGCCCCAGGTCCCGGACTACACACAAACCGCCCCAGGTCCCGGACTACACACAAACCGCCCCAGGTCCCGGACTACACACAAACCGCCCCAGGTCCCGGACTACACACAAACCGCCCCAGGTCCCGGACTACACACAAACCGCCCCAGGTCCCGGACTACACACAAACCGCCCCAGGTCCCGGACTACACACAAACCGCCCCAGGTCCCGGACTACACACAAACCGCCCCAGGTCCCGGACTACACACAAACCGCCCCAGGTCCCGGACTACACACAAACCGCCCCAGGTCCCGGACTACACACAAACCGCCCCAGGTCCCGGACTACACACAAACCGCCCCAGGTCCCGGACTACTGCTCATTCCTGAGGCAATTCCTGCAGTCCCAACACCCAGCTGTGAAGCAAACCTCACTCAAGAGGGACCAGAGGTCAGCGTTCATTTAAGTACCAGTAAATATAAGCAAACTGATGTAACCATCTTCCCAATAGGAGGGTGCTGGAGCCAAATCTTTGGTTGGGATAAGGCGTATTATCGCTGCTGACAGTAAAATGATGTCACTGCACAGCCAGGCTGCACTAGAGCAGTTTATGGGTCAGGCTGCATTTTCTCCTCTGGCTGTCTCCATTGCCCCTTTTGCTCCCACTGCCTCTTGTCTGGCCTCACTTCCTTATTGGTCATTTGACCACCCAGAGCAGCCCTGGATACACTTCTAAACCGGCACTGGGAAATTGGGTGCAGAGCAAAGCAGAAAAAAAAAGTCTGTCCTCCAGCACAAGTCCCAGCAGCGTTACCATTTCTCCTCTGGGACACCATAGACTCAGGAGGAAAGATGCAATTTGGCTGCCAGCTATTGCTGGTGGCTAACCTACACCTTTTATTGGCAATTTGGGCTCAGTCTTCTCAAGGCACCCAAATTACTGTCTGCTAGAACGTTAACTAACATTGCAGCCTATGGTGTGCCCAAGATTCCCTATGCTGTCATTTTGAGCAACCCCTGTAGGAGAGCAATGGCACTCCCCATAAACCCCACAATGAAGGACCTGCAGGCATTTGACTACCGTTGGACATCAGTCACACACCAGAAATTGTGGCAATGAAGCAGGGCAGAGGCTGAAGCCCACAGCAGAAATGTGAGCTACTGTAACCCATGTGTGGTAGCTGTGAGAAGCTGGTGAACCATTGCCCCACCCGCGCTGGTGCAATCTGTGGACAGTGACATCTGGTCCATGTTGGGGTGAGGGCTTCATCTTGTGGCTACAGGGATTGCCTCTGGTCTAGTTTATGAAACACTG
This sequence comes from Hyperolius riggenbachi, assembly GCF_040937935.1. Taxonomy (NCBI): domain Eukaryota; kingdom Metazoa; phylum Chordata; class Amphibia; order Anura; family Hyperoliidae; genus Hyperolius; species Hyperolius riggenbachi. The sequence continues at coordinate 292,066,762 of NC_090655.1, read as the reverse complement.
ACTGATCCAGACTTTTCTTCATGTCTGAGAAGCTACACCTAAAAGCTCCCACCTCATCCCATCAGGGTCACGAGAATACTTACGAGAGCTTTGGAGCACCATGGAAGAGGGTGGACAGCAGCTGCAGGTCATTGGGTCTCATCAGAAAGTCTTCCAGGCTCATGGAGTTCTTGCCATCCTTGAAACAGTAGAGCAGTTCTCTGGTACAGATGTTCTCCATTGCCCCAGAGTAAAAACCCATTTCTAGCACAGGCTTTTCAGTGTTAAGCAATCTTCTGCATAGACCATCATCCTGCGCTTCATAGAGACAAGAAAGGGCAGCAATGGGAATTCTGGAGCACTTTCCACCAATCAGCCAGTTTTCCACAGCAGCTTTAGCCTTCAAGGAAGCATTACACCCAATGCTGCTTGCCAACTCCTTCAACTGACCATTGTGGAGAAGACCAGAGAGGAACCTTACAGGGGCAACCAAGAATGGGTGATTTTCTGCCAGATAACGGATGGATTTTTCCTTGCATACTCTTGGGAGGAAAGAGTCACCTTTCACACCACTGGTCTCCTTATCCTCAGCTTCTTGTCCCAACACGTAGTACAAGGCAGCAAAGAACTCCTGAAGACTGAGGTGAATGAAGCTGTACTTGGATAGGGCCTCCACATCCTGCTGAAAGAGGGTTGCATTTGGGAAGACAGAGGCTACATCTGTGATGGACAGTCCATGCCTACTTAGATCTTCCTCTTCAAACAATGTTTTGTGATTCAGGACCCCTTCATTGGCCAAGGCAGACAGTTTCTTCAGACAGGCCTCTACAGGCTTGCCACTGGCATGACCTTTCAGCAAGCTCTGGAGATAAAGCAGATAAACTGAAGTCAGGGTTTTACAGTTTGCAGAGGCTAGGTCCTCCTTCATTCCAGCCTTCAGGACAAAACAGACAAGCTGACAGGTCAAAGGTACAGCACAGAAGCTCCACAGAACCCCATTTTCTTTTAAGACAGAAAGAGCCTCATCTGCCTGATCTTTTTCAGGAAAAGCCTGGTGAAGATATTTCTCAATCTCATTCTCCGAGAGTCCCAAAAGTTCAATGGAACAAGGATCATTAACCACATCTTTGAGCTTTTTCAATGACAAGGATGATGAAGAGATGATCAGTGGGGTCTCACCAAGGACCTCTTTGTTGAACCAGCATCTCAGGAAAGTATCTTTGTGTGTCTCCAGGAAAGGGTCTTCATAGTCATCATAGTCGTCTTCCAGGTTCCAATGGAGCTCATCAAATCCATCAATCAGGACAAGAATCTTGGTGGGGTCTTCAAAAATGGACTTCATCACATCCTCTGGACAATCTAGCTTGCATGTTTTGGACACTAGTTTGGTAATGTTGATGCTGCCATCAATCTGATTGAGATCTTTGCTGCTCATATAGAACACAAAGTTAAACTTGTCCTTATATAGGACTCCAGAGACCCAGTCCAGCATGATCTTCTGTAAGGTGGTTGTCTTACCTATCCCATGAGGTCCAAACAAGACTATGTTCCTGGGGACGAAGCCAGTGCTGCCTGCAACAAGGAGGTCCTGGACAGAAGATGGGGAATATCGGTCTGAGGACTTTCTGACTTCAGCTTGTTCCAGCAGAGTGCCAGTATGAGGAATGGTTCGGCCTTCCTCTCGATTAACTTGAAAGGGTCGGAGTCTGGGATAGCTTTTCTCCAGCCCAGCAAACTGCTGGAGGCCACCCTTCACTGCCAGGAACTTCGATTTCCAGTCTAAGTATGAGAAAAAAACCTCTGAAGCAAAATTACGTGTTGCATACTCATTAAAATTTTCCAACAGAGTCACTGTCTACATGTCCTGAGGCAACCAAGGTGAGGAAGCACAACACATCTACAGCTAGCGGTACCGGGCATAGAGGGGCTATATGGCTACAGCCAGCAGTGCAGGGTATAGAGGGGCTATATGGCTACAGCCAGCAGCGCCGGGTATAGAGGGGCTATATGGCTACAGCCAGCAGTGCAGGGTATAGAGGGGCTATATGGCTACAGCTAGCAGTGCAGGGTATAGAGGGGCTATATGGCTACAGCTAGTGCAGGGCATAGCGGGGCTATATGGCTACAGCTAGTGCAGGGCATAGCGGGGCTATATGGCTACAGCTAGCAGTGCAGGGCATAGCGGGGCTATATGGCTACAGCTAGCAGTGCAGGGCATAGCGGGGCTATATGGCTACAGCTAGCAGTGCAGGGCATAGAGGGGCTATATGGCTACAGCTAGCAGTGCAGGGCATAGAGGGGCTATATGGCTACAGCTAGCAGCGACGGGTATAGAGGGGCTATATGGCTACAGCTAGCAGTGACGGGTATAGAGGGGCTATATGGCTACAGCTAGCAGTGCTGGGTATAGAGGGGCTATATGGCTACAGCTAGCAGTGGCTGGGGACATCATTGTGGCCACTTCAATCCTGGTTCTGCTGGGCCAACAGCAGCAAGACAGCGTCATAGATGGGAGTCTGAGCAGCCCCCCAGTAGGTGAACTAATCAATGATGCCCCCTACAGAGCACATTTACAAACCTCTAAAGGTTCTCAGATGCCCTTTAAGTGGACCTGAACTCTTGCACAGGACAGAAGGAAAACAGGGAAATACACCCTGTATGCATTGAGAGTTTAGCCTGTCTAATCACAAGTAGTAATTTGATCTCTCCCCTGTCACATGACTGCCTATGGCAGATAAGCCCACTTGAAAGCACAGGATGTTAATATGTCTGCTTCCATAAATCAGGAAGTAGGAAGTGCAGATTTTAGGATTTCTATCAGTGGTAACAAAAGTGTGTTTCTGTAAAGGTTCTGCTGTTGTGTCTCTTTTAAAGCCGAGGGGAAGTTCTGAGTTTAGGTCCACTTTAGTGACCTGTGAAAACCCATCTCTGACCTCACATGATCTGGTTTATCTCCAGTAATTGACCACCTACCCCATATTCCTAGTGACAAACCTTAGAGAGTCAGTGAGAGGCCATCTCAAGACTGCATCCAACTATAGTGGACCAACCAGGGGCACATCTGGTGGAATCTGATTGGTCCACATACAAGCAACATACGGCTTACATGAAAGCTGGACATATGGAATCTCATCTGGGCAAGAGAAGGTCAATGCTCCAGGCAAAGAGATAAGAACTGGATTACCTTTCACAGCAGCTTCTGCCATGGTGCTCAACCGAACTGATCGCAGGACTGAAGAAAGCACTGACCACACCTGGAACAGAAACAAAACAGTCACTGAGGGGGAATGTGAGGAACCTCAACACACCACAAGCAAGACAGCTCTTTATCCAGCAACCAACCCATTGCTAATCTTATACATCCTCTTGGCTGTACAGACCTCAGGCTGGTGGATGTGTAACACCACCGGCCAATATATCCCCCAGCCTGAGGTCTGTATAGCCAAGAGGATGTATCCCAACACTGGCCATTGGCCAATATATTCTCCAGCCTGGAAGTCTGTATAACAAAGAGGATGTATCCCAACACTGGCCAATATATCCTCCAGCCTGAGGTCTGTATAGCCAAGAGGATGTATCCCAGCACTGGCCAATATATCCCCCAGCCTGAGGTCTGTATAGCCAAGAGGATGTATCCCAACACTGGCCAATATATCCCCCAGCCTGAGGTCTGTATAGCCAAGAGGATGTATCCCAGCACCAGCCAATATATATGCCAGCCTGAGGTCTGTATAACCAAGAGGATGTATCCCAACACTGGCCAATATATCCCCCAGCCTGAGGTCTGTATAGCCAAGAGGATGTATCCCAGCACCAGCCAATATATCCCCCAGCCTGAGGTCTGTATAGCCAAGAGGATGTATCCCAACACTGGCCAATATATCCCCCAGCCTGAGGTCTGTACAACCAAGAAGATGTATCCCAGCACCGGCCAATATATCCCCCAGCCTGAGGTCTGTATAGCCAAGAGGATGTATCCCAGCACCGGCCAATATATCCCCCAGCCTGAGGTCTGTATAGCCAAGAGGATGTATCCCAGCACCGGCCAATATATATGCCAGCCTGAGGTCTGTATAACCAAGAGGATGTATCCCAACACTGGCCAATATATCCCCCAGCCTGAGGTCTGTATAGCCAAGAGGATGTATCCCAGCACTGGCCAATATATCCCCCAGCCTGAGGTCTGTATAGCCAAGAGGATGTATCCCAACACTGGCCAATATATCCTCCAGCCTGAGGTCTGTATAGCCAAGAGGATGTATCCCAGCACTGGCCAATATATCCCCCAGCCTGAGGTCTGTGTAGCCAAGAGGATGTATCCCAACACTGGCCAATATATCCCCCAGCCTGAGGTCTGTATAACCAAGAGGATGTATCCCAACACTGGCCAATACATCCCCAGCCTGAGGTCTGTATAGCCAAGAGGATGTATCCCAGCACCGGCCAATATATCCCCCAGCCTGAGGTCTGTACAGCCAAGAGGATGTATCCCAACACTGGCCAATATATCCCCCAGCCTGAGGTCTGTATAGCCAAGAGGATGTATCCCAGCACCAGCCAATATATCCCCCAGCCTGAGGTCTGTATAGCCAAGAGGATGTATCCCAACACTGGCCAATATATCCCCCAGCCTGAGGTCTGTGTAGCCAAGAGGATGTATCCCAACACTGGCCAATATATCCCCCAGCCTGAGGTCTGTGTAGCCAAGAGGATGTATCCCAGCACTGGCCAATATATCCCCCAGCCTGAGGTCTGTATAGCCAAGAGGATGTATCCCAACACTGGCCAATATATCCCCCAGCCTGAGGTCTGTATAGCCAAGAGGATGTATCCCAGCACTGGCCAATATATCCCCCAGCCTGAGGTCTGTATAGCCAAGAGGATATATGACAGCACTGGCCAATATATCCCCCAGCCTGAGGTCTGTATAGCCAAGAGGATGTATCCCAGCACTGGCCAATATATCCCCCAGCCTGAGGTCTGTATAGCCAAGAGGATGTATCCCAACACTGGCCAATATATCCCCCAGCCTGAGGTCTGTATAGCCAAGAGGATGTATCCCAGCACCAGCCAATATATATGCCAGCCTGAGGTCTGTATAACCAAGAGGATGTATCCCAACACTGGCCAATATATCCCCCAGCCTGAGGTCTGTATAGCCAAGAGGATGTATCCCAGCACCAGCCAATATCCCCCAGCCTGAGGTCTGTATAGCCAAGAGGATGTATCCCAACACTGGCCAATATATCCCCCAGCCTGAGGTCTGTATAGCCAAGAGGATGTATCCCAGCACCGGCCAATATATATGCCAGCCTGAGGTCTGTATAACCAAGAGGATGTATCCCAACACTGGCCAATATATCCCCCAGCCTGAGGTCTGTATAGCCAAGAGGATGTATCCCAGCACCAGCCAATATATCCCCCAGCCTGAGGTCTGTATAGCCAAGAGGATGTATCCCAACACTGGCCAATATATCCCCCAGCCTGAGGTCTGTATAACCAAGAGGATGTATCCCAACACTGGCCAATATATCCCCCAGCCTGAGGTCTGTATAGCCAAGAGGATGTATCCCAGCACCAGCCAATATATCCCCCAGCCTGAGGTCTGTATAGCCAAGAGGATGTATCCCAACACTGGCCAATATATCCCCCAGCCTGAGGTCTGTACAACCAAGAAGATGTATCCCAGCACCGGCCAATATATCCCCCAGCCTGAGGTCTGTATAGCCAAGAGGATGTATCCCAGCACCGGCCAATATATATGCCAGCCTGAGGTCTGTATAACCAAGAGGATGTATCCCAACACTGGCCAATATATCCCCCAGCCTGAGGTCTGTACAGCCAAGAGGATGTATTCCAACACTGGCCAATATATCCTCCAGCCTGAGGTCTGTATAGCCAAGAGGATGTATCCCAGCACTGGCCAATATATCCCCCAGCCTGAGGTATGTATAACCAACAGGATGTATCCCAGCACCGGCCAATATATCCCCCAGCCTGAGGTCTGTACAGCCAAGAGGATGTATCCCAACACTGGCCAATATATCCCCCAGCCTGAGGTCTGTACAGCCAAGAGGATGTATCCCAACACTGGCCAATATATCCCCCAGCCTGAGGTCTGTATAGCCAAGAGGATGTATCCCAGCACTGGCCAATATATCCCCCAGCCTGAGGTATGTATAACCAACAGGATGTATCCCAGCACCGGCCAATATATCCCCCAGCCTGAGGTCTGTACAGCCAAGAGGATGTATCCCAGCACTGGCCAATATATCCCCCAGCCTGAGGTCTGTATAGCCAAGAGGATGTATCCCAGCACCGGCCAATATATACGCCAGCCTGAGGTCTGTATAGCCAAGAGGATGTATCCCAACACTGGCCAATATATCCTCCAGCCTGAGGTCTGTATAGCCAAGAGGATGTATCCCAACACTGGCCAATACATCCACCAGCCTGAGGTCTGTATAGCCAAGAGGATGTATCCCAACACTGGCCAATATATCCCCCAGCCTGAGGTCTGTATAGCCAAGAGTATGTATCCCAGCACTGGCCAATATATCCCCCAGCCTGAGGATGTATCCCAGCACTGGCCAATATATCCCCCAGCCTGAGGTCTGTATAACCAAGAGGATGTATCCCAACACTGGCCAATATATCCCCCAGCCTGAGGTCTGTATAGCCAAGAGGATGTATCCCAGCACCGGCCAATATATCCCCCAGCCTGAGGTCTGTATAGCCAAGGGGATGTATCCCAACAGTGGCCAATATATCCTCCATCCTGGAGGTCTGTATAACCAAGAGGATATATGACAGCACTGGCCAATATATCCTCCAGCCTGAGGTCTATATAGCCAAGAGGATGTATCCCAGCACTGGCCAATATATCCTCCAGCCTGAGCTCTGTACAGCCAAGAGGATGTATCCCAGCACTGGCCAATATATCCCCCAGCCTGAGGTCTGTACAGCCAAGAGGATGTGTCCCAGCACCGGCCATTATATCCTCCAGCCTGAGGTCTGTATAGCCAAGAGGATGTATCCCTGCACTGCCCAATATATCCCCCAGCCTGAGGTCTGTACAGCCAAGAGGATGTATCCCAGCACTGGCCAATATATCCCCCAGCCTGAGGTCTGTATAGCCAAGAGGATGTATCCCAGCACTGGCCAATATATCCCCCAGCCTGAGGTCTGTATAGCCAAGAGGATGTATCCCAACACTGGCCAATATATCCCTCAGCCTGAGGTCTGTATAGCCAAGAGGATGTATCCCAACACTGGCCAATATATCCTCCAGCCTGAGGTCTGTATAGCCAAGAGGATGTATCCCACCACTGGCCAATATATCCACCAGCCTGAGGTCTGTATAGCCAAGAGGATGTATCCCAGCACTGGCCAATATATCCCCCAGCCTGAGGTCTATATAGCCAAGAGGATATATCCCAACACTGGCCAATATATCCCCCAGCCTGAGGTCTGTATAGCCAAGAGGATGTATCCCAGCACCGGCCAATATATCCCCCAGCCTGAGGTCTGTATAGCCAAGAGGATGTATCCCAACACTGGCCAATATATCCCCCAGCCTGAGTTCTGTATAGCCAAGAGGATGTATCCCACCACTGGCCAATATATCCCCCAGCCTGAGGTCTGTATAGCCAAGAGGATGTATCCCAACACTGGCCAATATATCCCCCAGCCTGAGGTCTGTATAGCCAAGAGGATGTATCCCAGCACCGGCCAATATATCCCCCAGCCTGAGGTATGTATAGCCAAGAGGATGTATCCCAACACTGGCCAATATATCCCCCAGCCTGAGGTCTGTACAGCCAAGAGGATGTATCCCAACACTGGCCAATATATCCCCCAGCCTGAGGTCTGTACAGCCAAGAGGATGTATCCCAACACTGGCCAATATATCCCCCAGCCTGAGGTCTGTATAGCCAAGAGGATGTATCCCAGCACTGGCCAATACATCCCCCAGCCTGAAGTCTGTATAGCCAAGAGGATGTATCCCAGCACTGGCCAATATATACACCAGCCTGAGGTCTGTATAGCCAAGAGGATGTATCCCACCACCGGCCAATATATCCCCCAGCCTGAGGTCTGTATAGCCAAGAGGATGTATCCCAACACTGGCCAATATATCCCCCAGCCTGAGGTCTATATAGCCAAGAGGATATATCCCAACACTGGCCAATATATCCCCCAGCCTGAGGTCTGTATAGCCAAGAGGATGTATCCCAGCACTGGCCAATATATCCCCAGCCTGAGGTCTGTATAACCAAGAGTTGTAGGTTGGCAATTGTAAAGCTACAGTCTCACAACGGCCAATATATACAGTGTAACTGGAATGAAAGTCATAAAACCATCTCAATGGCCATGTGTACAAGCAGCTTGACTATAGACCCATATGTAGGATCCCTGCAGGGCCAGCTTCTGTAGCTCTGTACACATTAATGCATTTCTAAACAAAAAACACTTAAGCCACCTACTACTGGCTACACCCATCCCTGGCCACCTACTACTGGCTACACCCATCCCTGGCCACCTATACTGTGGCCACACCTATCCCTGGCTACCTATGCTGTGGCCACCTACTACCGGCTACCTATACTGTGGCCACCTACTACTGGCTACACCCATCCCTGGCTACCTATACTGCGGGCACCTACTACTGGCTACACCTATCCCTGGCTGCCTATGCTGTGGCCACCTACTACACCTATCCCTGGCTACCTATCCTGCAGCCACCTACTGCTGGCTACACCTGTCCCTGGCTGCCTATGCTGTGGCCACCTACTACACCTATCCCTGGCTACCTATGCTGCAGCCACCTACTACTGGCTACACCTATCCCTGGCTACCTATTCTGCAGCCACCTACTACTAACTAAACCTATCCCTGGCTACCTATGCTGCAGCCACCTATTACTGGCTACACCTATCCCTTGCTACCTATCCTGCGGCCACCTATTACTGGCTACACCTCTAACGCCACCAGGACTTTTGCAGGAGCAGGGTGAGCCTTTTTATATAGTTTTACCCGGCGCCCCAAATTTCTCAGCAGTTTAACCATATGTATGCCGAGGGTGTGGGGCACCTGACACTGGGATGGGGGCACATTAGTGTAAGGGGTCCCTGCACCCGACACTGGGATGGGGGCACATTAGTGTAAGGGGTCCCTGGGTCCAAATAATTGGATGATACCATATACTGTAATATGGTCATATCATGGTACTGTTAGACATACTGTGGAATTTCATACCATTGAAACCCTAAAACCAACCAGCAGCTCTTCCTTCAGAGAGCCAGACTATCCCTGAAAGGGACAACCTGCTAGACAAGCATCCCAGGGAGCCAGTCTATCCCTGAAAGGGACAACCTGCTAGACAAGCATCCCAGGGAGCCAGACTATCCCTGAAAGGGACAACCTGCTAGACAAGCATCCCAGGGAGCCAGACTACCCCTGAAAGGGACAACCTGCTAGACAAGCATCCCAGGGAGCCAGACTATCCCTGAAAGGGACAACCGGCTAGACAAGCATCCCAGGGAGCCAGACTATCCCTGAAAGGGACAACCGGCTAGACAAGCATCCCAGGGAGCCAGACTATCCCTGAAAGGGACAACCTGCTAGACAAGCATCCCAGGGAGCCAGACTATCCCTGAAAGGGACAACCTGCTAGACAAGCATCCCAGGGAGCCAGACTATCCCTGAAAGGGACAACCTGCTAGACAAGCATCCCAGGGAGCCAGACTATCCCTGAAAGGGACAACCTGCTAGACAAGCATCCCAGGGAGCCAGACTATCCCTGAAAGGGACAACCTGCTAGACAAGCATCCCAGGAAGCCAGACTATCCCTGAAAGGGACAACCTGCTAGACAAGCATCCCAGGGAGCCAGACTATCCCTGAAAGGGACAACCTGCTAGACAAGCATCCCAGGGAGCCAGACTATCCCTGAAAGGGACAACCTGCTAGACAAGCATCCCAGGGAGCCAGACTATCCCTGAAAGGCACAACCTGCTAGACAAGCATCCCAGAGAGCCAGACTATCCCTGAAAGGGACAACCTGCTATACAAGCATCCCAGGGAGCCAGACTATCCCTGAAAGGGACAACCTGCTAGACAAGCATCCCAGAATTACTTTGTTGTATTACAGAGGACCTGAACTCAGGCCTTCCTCTCTGCTCTAAGACATGCAGCAGCAGAATAATAACCTTTTTAAGACAGACATCTGATACAAGTCCAGCAATAAATCTGCATTGTGCCCTTTCTCTCCCCCCCCCCAGATTCCATGCTGAACAGATACAGTAGAATCTCATTGGATGAAAGATTGGATCATTAGTGGCCACCATACCATGTATGACCAATTTGGATATAGTAAACTTCTGATATAAGTACTTTTCCTGGTCCCATGGACTTTGCTATAAATGGATTCTACTGCCACCCACATACAGACAGACAGGGCTATACACTAGACTGAATAGTATTGTCTCCAGGCATGCAGTTCCTGAACACTGGGGTCTGTGAGCAGAGGTATGGGGGCCCCTGGAACAGCCTAGAGTCTTGTGTGAGCCATGTCACAGGCATGGACATCTGAATAACAGGAGGGTCTGGGGTATGAGAAGCACTGGCAGGTACTCTTTAGAAGAAGAAGTGGTCAGTAGGCTTGTTACACACCAGAAGCAAGGCACCTCCTTACTATGAGAACACTGTACTCCAAGCCCTTCTGTATGAAGTAAGGTGGATCAGGCTCCACCCCCCTCTCCATTCTTCCTGCACAGACTGGCATGTCTTGTGGGAGGAGCCACCAACAGAGCTCACTGCCAGCTAACCACCTCCCTGGCACTAGAAGTGGTGGTAACTGCCAGTCTTGCTTTACTGTACATAACCCTGTTAAGGCAAAACATACAAGTCATCGCTAAACACACCCTTCTCTGAAGAACTAGTAATACACTGACAGCAGATCCGAGGGGGATCCCACCACAGGCCAGAGGCTGGGGAGACCTACTGTATGAGAAATGTACCTCCTCTATTACACCTAATGGCCCCCAACTCCTTTACAGCATGCATGACAACATGTGCACAACCAGAGGAAGGATAAGGGCTACAGATTGGGCAAGTATGAGGACCGTACAGAAACCCATGTTCCCCCATCCCTGGCCACAGAGCACTGACAACTCCCTTACATGGCCAGATGTTCTAGTTCCCCATAAGGCAAGCTGAAGGTTAGCAGAGATCAGTTACCTGGAGGGAGGAGGCCCCAGTGTGCTGTATATCTGCATTACACACTAGTACCCCTGCAGAGATCAGTTACCTGGAGGGAGCAGGCTGGAGAAGGCCCTAGTGTCCTGTATATCTGCATTACACACCAGTACCCCTGCAGAGATCAGTTACCTGGAGGGAGCAGGCTGGAGGAGGCCCCAGTGTCCTGTATATCTGCATCACACACCAGTACCCCTGCAAAGATCAGTTACCTGGAGGGAGCAGGCTGGAGGAGGCCTCAGTGTCCTGTAGATCTGCATTACACACTAGTACCCCTGCAGAGATCAGTTACCTGGAGGGAGCAGGCTGGAGGAGGCCCCAGTGTCCTGTATATCTGCATTACACACTAGTACCCCTGCAGAGATCAGTTACCTGGAGGGAGCAGGCTGAGGAGGCCCAGTGTCCTGTATATCTGCATTATACACTAGTACCCCTGCAGAGATCAGTTACCTGGAGGGAGCAGGCTGGAGGAGGCCCCAGTGTCCCGTATATCTGCATTACACACTAGTACCCCTGCAGAGATCAGTTACCTGGAGGGAGCAGGCTGGAGGAGGCCCCAGTGTGCTGTATATCTGCATTACACACTAGTACCCCTGCAGAGATCAGTTACCTGGAGGGAGCAGGCTGGAGAAGGGCCCAGTGTCCTGTATATCTGCATTACACAGTACCCCTGCAGAGATCAGTTACCTGGAGGGAGCAGGCTGGAGAAGGGCCCAGTGTCCTGTATATCTGCATTACACACTAGTACCCCTGCAGAGATCAGTTACCTGGAGGGAGCAGGCTGGAGGAGGCCCCAGTGTCCTGTATATCTGCATTACACACTAGTACCCCTGCAGAGATCAGTTACCTGGAGGGAGCAGGCTGGAGAAGGCCCCAGTGTCCTGTATATCTGCATTACACAGTACCCCTGCAGAGATCAGTTACCTGGAGGGAGCAGGCTGGAGGAGGCCCCAGTGTGCTGTATATCTGCATTACACACTAGTACCCCTGCAGAGATCAGTTACCTGGAGGGAGCAGGCTGGAGGAGGCCCCAGTGTCCTGTATATCTGCATTACACAGTACCCCTGCAGAGATCAGTTACCTGGAGGGAGCAGGCTGGAGGAGGCCCCAGTGTGCTGTATATCTGCATTACACACTAGTACCCCTGCAGAGATCAGTTACCTGGAGGGAGCAGGCCCCAGTGTCCTGTATATCTGCATTACACAGTACCCCTGCAGAGATCAGTTACCTGGAGGGAGCAGGCTGGAGGAGGCCCCAGTGTCCTGTATATCTGCATTACACACTAGTACCCCTGCAGAGATCAGTTACCTGGAGGGAGCAGGCTGAAGTAGGCCCCAGTGTCCCGTAGATCTTTGTTATACACTAGTCGTCCTGAAGGGCTAAAGTTCAGCCACAGACGGGTTACACCTTCCTCAGCACGCCACCCCTCCCAGCTTGTGGAAATGTTCCACATTAACCAGCTGACGACAGGACCTGTGGCACCGCCCAGAGGAGGAGGACTGGCAGACAGAATTTCCTAATTTTACATCAGCTGAATGCAAGTTAACTGAAAGCCATGACTCCTCTCTCCCACACAACCCCCCCTTACTTTACACAGAGAAGATGAAATCCGCACACCCGCAGGTAAAGTCCAAGGGTTTTTATTTGAATCCAACTCACAAATACAGTAAAACAGCTGACATGTTTCGGATCATATCCTTGCTCATAGCCTAAACACACTGACATCTTGGTGGAACATGTATACTGCTAGGACCGCCCATAAAGGGTGTATGCTCCTAAAGCAATGAAGGCAAAGCCTCAATTTGGATTTAAAGGTGCAGGACTAAAGCCTGCAGAAATATGTCCACCATCAAAAACAGATTACATTTGTAAATTATGTACATAGAAATTGCAAACTTGCAAAAACTAAAATTACAAAAATACAACACGATTAAAACTATATCAATATATAAAATTAATATCCCACCTAGCGTTCAGCCCATTTGGTTCCCATCTGCAAAATCCAAAATGCTCCTCATTCGCAATTTTTTGTATGCATGACCTCGTCTGAATGAAACAGTTACCTTCTCAATCCCTTGAAATGTAAAACCCCTCATGTTGCCACCATGCTTCTCCCTGAAATGTCTGGCCACATTGCTAATATCTGTCTTCCACAAGGCCCCATTGTAATGTTCTGAAATGCTTTGTCTTAAACAGCGTGTAGTGCATGTGACCACATAAATGACAGTTTTCGTATTACAATTAATAAATTGTCGTAAAGTAAACATTCTCTGATTAGCAATGGAAAAGACATCACGCGAGGGATGATGGCAAAACCAATAATTGCAAGAGGAGAAACCACACCTGTACGACCCAACAGTGGATAACCATGTGGACCACACAGGTGCAGCAGAGTAGAGGATTGGAAAAGACTGGGGGAAAGGGTGGACGCCAAGGATGGGGCCTTTCTGTAGTCAAACCTGCAACCTGGCTCAAGTACTTGTTGTAATTTATCATCAGCATATAGAACTGGGATATATCTCTTAATAACTCCTATAACTTTATCATATTGTTGGCTATACGTTGTTATAAAGTTCACAGAACTCGCATTGTGCTCCTGCGCTGATATAATATCGGGGTCAGTTTTCAGAAGTGTATCCCTATCCCTAGAAGCAGCAGTACTCTGGGCCCTATCTAGATCAGAGTCAGGGTAGCCTCTTAGTTTAAACCATGATCTGAGGGTGGAGAACTGTGATGTGAACTCATCTGTAGAGCAGTTGCTTCTCGCTCTGATATATTTGCCCACAGGGACACCCCTAAGGGTATGTTTTGGATGGCAACTGGTAGCTTGCAACAGAGAGTTCCCAGCACAGGACTTTCTGAAAGTCCTAGTTTCTATCCTGCCAGTTTCCCCAGATCCAAAAAGGGTGATGTCAAGAAAATCTGTGTATCACTAAATGTGTAGGTAAAAGATAAATTAAAATTATTTGTGTTGAGATATGACAAGAAGTGTCCCAGAGTCTCATCTGTCCCCTGCCAAATCATAAGAAGGTCATCAATAAAGCGACCACACCAGACAATGGAATCCAAAAAGGGGTTCATCTCCAAAAATGCGGAGCTCCTCCCACCACCCCATGTAGAGGTTCGCGAGGGCGAAAATTTCACCCCCATAGAAGCTCCGCACTTCTGGAGATAGAACCCCCCATCAAAAGAAATAATTGTGGGTAAGGAGTAACTTCGTCACCACCATAATATAGGCCTGTAATGAAGGCGAGAATGTACTATATCTGGAAAGATGAAACTCCAGGGCCACACTGGCCAAGTCATGGGGGATAGAAGAATATAGTGCTCTTACATCAAGAGACACCCACTTATATTGTGGCTTCCACTGTATATCATCAAGGCTGGCTAGAACATGTTTAGTATCCTTGATAAGACCAGGTAGTCTCAAGACCAATGGTTGCAGGTGGGAGTCCAGCCATTCCCCCAATCTCTCCCCAAGGGAGCCAATACCAGACACAATAGGCCTGCCCTCTGGTGGAGAGGCAGGCTTGTGCACCTTGGGGAGGTGATGAAAGATGGGAATGACTGGACTCTGAACCCTAAGAAAATCCGCCATATTCTTTTTAAGTAACCCCATAGATTCCCCTACAGAAATAAGCTGATCAAATTCAAGCTTAAAATCAAAAGTAGGGTCCGTAGGGAGGTGCATGTAGGTGTTCGGATCCCGGAGCTGGCACAAGGCCTCTGCCTTGTAGTCACTCGCATTAAGTACAACTACGCCCCCCCCCCCCCCCCCCCTTTATCCGCATTTCTAACAACAATGTCTGATCTGGATTTTAAATTATCCAGTGCCTATCGTTCCAAGGGGGTTAAGTTGTACTTAAAGAGAATCTGTATTGTTAAAAATCGCACAAAAGTAAACATACCAGTGTGTTAGGGGACATCTCCTATTCCCCTCTGTCACAATTTCGCCGCTCCCCGCCACATTAAAAGTAGTCAAAAACAGTTTTAAAAAGTTTGTTTGTAAACAAACAAAATGGCCACCAAAACAGGAAGTAGGTTGATGTACATTATGTCCACACATAGAAAATACATCCATACACAAGCAGGCTGTATACACCCTTCCTTTTCAATCTCAAGAGATCATTTGTGTGTTTCCCCCTGCAGCTCACTGAAGTTACAAGCTGATGGTTTACTTTTGCAGACAGCTCTGCCCGGTTGTCTGTAATTCTGCAGTATGTGACTCATCAGTATGTGAACAGAGGATTTATCCAGCTTGTAAAAGATGAGAGCAGAGAAAAGCTGGCTTATGTAAATAACACACACAGGGGAGTGTGCATAGAGGGGGCCTGCACTGGGGGCATGCATAGCAGATCACACTGAAGAGTTGGCAGCCTTCCAGACACAGGCTGACAAGTCCGACAGAGGAAAGATACATTGATTTATTACAGAGATGGTGATAGTATAAAGTGCTGCAGTAAGCCAGAGCACATTATAATAGGGTTAGGAACCTGTAGGATGGTAGAAAACACAACGACATTTTTGTTACAGAGTCCCTTTAATACTGGTTTCTGCTAGGGATTTCAGATCTTTTTCTACCAAATCCTGAAAAATTTCCAATGGTGAAGATCTACAATAAACTGGGTAATATTCACGATTAAGAGGGGTAGGTAAAACTGCATCATCTATGTTAATTAGGCCTGTACTCTCCGATACTAGTTGTTGTACCGTGACAAAGGTGCAAGTGTCCTGAAACAAGGAATTCCATGGTAACATGATCTAATGAATCTAATCGTTAATAGATTCATTAGATCACTTCTACTGAAAAAACACTTTATCACAGACCACATCTGTATACATTACCCCCTCATACCCCCACTCCCTGTACCACGGATTGCCTTGTTTCAGGACACTTGCACCTTTGCCACAGCACAACAACTAGCATCGGAGATTACAGGCCTAATTAATTTGCAGCCTACAATACGTGGGCTGCACTACACGCTGTTTAAGACAAAACATTTCAGAACATGACAATGGGGCCTCGTGGAAGACAGACAATATTAGCAATGTGGCGAGACCTTTCAGGGAGAAGCATGGTGGCAACATGAGGGGTTTTACATTTCAAGGGATTGAGAAGGTAACTTATTCAGACGAGGTCATGCATACAAGAAATTGTGAATAAGAAGCATTTTGGATTTTGCAGATGGGTACCAGGGAACCAAATGGGCTGAACGCTAGGTGGGATATTCATTTTATATATTGATATTGTTTTAATCGTGTTGTATTTTTGTAATTTTAGTTTTTGCAAGTTTGCAATTTCTATGTACATAATTTACAAATGTAATCGGTTTTTGATGGTGGACATATTTCTGCAGGCTTTAGTCCTGCACCTTTAAATCCAGATTGAGGCTTTGCCTTCATTGATTTAGAAGCATACACCCTTTATGGGCGGTCCTAGCAGTATATATGTTCCACTAAGATGTCAGTGTGTTTAGGCTATGAGTAAGGATATGATCCGAAACATGTCAGCTGTTTTACTGTATTTGTGAGTTGGATTCAAATAAAAACCCTTGGACTTTACCTGCGGGTTTGCGGATTTCATCTTCTCTGTGTGCCCGATTTGCTGTTTGGCTTCCAGCACAGCTATCAGAGGTAGAGCGGTTTTCCTTCCTACATCCCCCTTACTTTACACAGCACAGTTCATCAGAACCAGGGCTGTGGAGTCGGTCCAAAAATCCACCGACTCCGACGTTTAGGATTCCTCCGACTCCTCTAATTTGCATATTACAATTTTGTTGATTAAATGTAACATGAAATTCGTCTCTTAACTGGCAACGCTTAGGAATTTTACAAGCCAACTGAAGTGAGAAGATATGTAGACTACTATATTTATTCCCTTTAGACTAAAACTAGTCCTTGGTAAGAGTACTTGTAAAAGGTACAAACCGGAACAAAGAACATCTATCAGGCCCTAGGCAATGCAAGTGTGGGTACATGTAAGAATGATGTGCAGGTACCCTGCAGGGGAATGAGGAGATTCTTCCTCCATTACACATCTGAACATGGATCAGGCCCTAGGCAATGTGACTGTTGGTACTGTGGGTACTTCTTCCACTATTACACATTCTTCGTGCACAATCTTAACAAGGTTTATGGGTGACAGACAACACCTCTGTTCAATGTGCACAACATTCTCAGTGGATTCCCTGCAGCTCTGTGGAGAGTGCATATGTAGAGTATAGTACTACTGTGTAACAAAGTAAACCTGAGACAGATGAAATTTAAGTTTTATACATACCTGGGGCTTCCTCCAGCCGCCTTCAGGAAATTCAGTCCCTTGTTGTCCTCCACCACCTGGATCTTCTGCTATAAGTCCAGGTACTTGAGCCAGTCGGGCGTAGTGCGCATGCACACACTCCGCCGCCAGGAGCATACTACACCTGTGCAGCACTATTGCGCAGGTGCAGAATGTTCCTGGCTGTGGGAGCGGCATGCGGCCGGACAGCGCTGACTGGCTGAATTACCAGGACTCAGCAGAAGATCCGGGTGGTTGAGGATAGCGAGGGACTGATTAGCCTGAAGGGGGCTGGAGGAAGCCCCAGGTATGTATAAAACTACTTTTCATCCATCTCAGGTACCCTTTAATTTGTAGTCACCAAACCAAATTTTATCAACATATCAAATTATTTGATTTCATCAGCAAAGGGAGTGCATACATTTGCATAAATTAGCATCAGTGCAGAATTATTTCCATCTCATTGACCATCTCTATTAGTGACACAGCTACACATCAGGCTTTATTCTTACAGCATAGATGTTATTTAGTATATATAAGAGATTCCTGTGTACACATCATATATACAGTCACAATCAGATCTGTATATCTGACCTTAAAAATACGGGGACTGCTTTATTGAAGCAGCACAAGTAACTAATTTTGATTGGTTTATTTCATTTTTGTGGACTAAGCACAGCTATTACTGTATATATACATTATTTTTAATGACCATTATCTGAGAAAGAACATTTTATCATATTTTCTATTTTAATTACAGTTACAAATTCATTAGGAGTCGGAGCATTTTTTCCCGACTCCGACTCCAGGCACCCAAAATTGCTCCGACTCCACGACTCAACGACTCCACAGCCCTGATCAGAACCTCAGCTGGGCGTGTCAGGACCTCTAAATCTCTTCAACATGAGGTGTCCGGAAGCATAGCCAGCTTCACCAAGACCTGCCAGGAACCACGTCTGACCAGCTTAAGCCTTACAAAGAGGACCTGTCATAACCCACAACCAACTGACTACCCACCTAAATGCCAATTCTGAGAGGCTTTGCTTTCCATGTGAAACAAAATTCCCAACCACTACACCCCAGAGGTGATCCATGTACTTACCAAGGCCTTTGCCTGACCACCACACTACTGCCCACCCTCAAACCAATGCTGCCCAATACCCTTAAAAAACACTAGTGCCCAGCAACCCTTACCCATGCATCACTACTGTGCACCCCAAACAACTGCTGCCTAGCAACCCCCTTACCCAAACCCTGCACTGCTGCCTAGCAACCCCCTTACCCAAACCCTGCACTGCTGCCTAGCAACCTTACCCAAACCCTGCACTGCTGCCTAGCAACCTTACCCAAACCCTGCACTGCCGCCTAGCAACCTTACCCAAACCCTGCACTGCTGCCTAGCAACCTTACCCAAACCCTGCACTGCTGCCTAGCAACCTTACCCAAACCCTGCACTGCTGCCTAGCAACCTTACCCAAACCCTGCACTGCTGCCTAGCAACCTTACCCAAACCCTGCACTGCTGCCTAGCAACCTTACCCAAACCCTGCACTGCTGCCTAGCAACCTTACCAAAACCCTGCACTACTGCCTAGCAACCTTACCAAAACAGCATGCTGCGGTGAGAAATGAAAATTAGATATGAGAAATAGTGAATTTCTGTGAAGGGACAGTATTAGGCCATCAGCCAAGGACTATACTACAGGAGAACAGTTAAGCCAGACTAAACCATATGGCCAGTATTGGGCTATCAGGGACGGATCTAGACCAAGTTTCGCCTGGGGCAAGGTCAGATTTTGGCGCCTAAAGGTCAGGTTTTGGTGCCTAAACTGCCATTCATTTTGCCGCCTTTTTAAGAATTCAACAAACTGCGCCTGGGGCAAGAGACCCGCTTGCCCCCCCCCCCCCCCCCTAGATCCGTCCCTGGCTATCATACACAAGGAGGACCATACCACAGGGGGGGGGGGGGGGAAGTATAAGGCAGAGAGGGGAACAACATTGGGGTATACACATGGACCACACCACTGTATGAGTCTGCATACAGGCATGTGGCGGGACAGCTTTCCTCCTGGTGTAGCAGCAACAACTTGGAACTAAATGCTCTCAAAACTATGGAGATGATAATAGACTTTTGGAGATCTCTCCCTCCCCCCCCCCCCCCCAGCACCTCCCCTTAACCATAAATCGATCCACAATAACCCAAGTAGAGTCATTCAAGTTTCTTGGGTCCACGATCTCAAATGACTTAAAATGGGACAACAACACTGCCACTATTGTCAAGAAAGCACAACAGAGAATGTACCATCTACGGCAGTTGAAAAGGTTTGGCCTACCTCAAAATCTAATGGTGCAGTTCTACACTGCAATCATCGAATCCACCATATCATCATCTATGACTGTATGGTTCAGCTCCTGCTCAGCATTAGAAAAGGGGAGGCTGCAGCGCATCATCCGATCAGTGGAAAGGATAATTGGCTGTAGCTTACCTTCCCCTGCAGGATCTTTACACTAGCAGGTGCAGAAAGAGCAACCAAAATTGCCTCTGACCCCTCTCACCCAGCTCACTCCATCTTCCCAAGATTGCCTCTGACCCCTCTCACCCAGCTCACTCCATCTTCCAGCGCATGCCTTCAGGAGTACGAGTCCAGTCAATCGCTACCAAAACCTCCAGACACAGGAACAGCTTTTTTCCTGAAGCGGCAGCCATACTTAATGCTGAACCACGTTAGAGCTGCTAGGACTTGAAAGAAATCAGCACAGAACTGAAAATGAACAATTCTCACATTGCTTACTGCCACTACACTTAAAATGTCCTTAAAGAGACTGACGCGAGAATAAATCTCGCTTCAGAGATCATAGTTAGCAGGGGCACGTGTGCCCCTGCTAAACGGGGGTCCCTTACCTCACAAATCCCCTCTGAGCAGCCAGGGATCTCTTCAGGATTGAGGCAGGGCTAACCGCTGCAGCCCTGCCCCACGTGCATCTGTCAGCGCGTATCTCTGCCCCTCCCCTGCCCCTCAGTCTTCCTTAAAGCGGAATATAACCCTGCATTCCAACTTTGCTCTAACACATTTACAGCATATTATATGCAAAAAGCATTTTTTTTTTACTAGACCAGCATTGGAAGGGTTAAACACAGACGTTTCAAGTTCCGTGGAGAGATATGCAGAAGTTCAGATTGTTACATTCTATGTATCTGTTGATAAACAGTTACACACTCTTTGGCTGTCCAAGCTCCTTCTCAGTGAGAGAGATGAGTCACATTCAACACTTTATGTAAACAAAATGTATCTTTTTCAGGTTCGGATGCATCTGCAGAAATCTCAAGGAACTTTAAAGCCCTGTGTAACCCTTCCAATGCTGGTCTAGTAAAAAAAAAAAATGCTGGTTGCATATTATATACTGTAAATAATGTTTTAGAGCAAAGTTGAAATGCAGGGTTATATTCCGCTTTAACTGAGAGGGGTGGGGACACGACTAGAGGCACGGCTGCAGCCGTTAGCCCTGCCTCTAGGAGCAGCAAAATCTACGACCAATTTGGTCATTGATTTTGCAGGGGGGGGTTGGGGGTGAAGGGACCCCCGTTTAGCTGCAGGATAGCAGCGTTTTAGCAGGGGCACACTTGCCCCTGATAACTATGAGCTCTGAAGCGAGAATTATTCTCGCTTCAGTGTCTCTTTAACTTGTAATATTCACACTGTCCTTGTATTTTTTTGTTTGTGTTTGTTAAGCAACTGCCAAGACAAATTCCTTGTAGGTGCAAACTTACTTGGCAAAAAAATAAATGGATTCTGATTCTGTAGCAGCATAAGGAAGACAGGGCAACAGTATTGGGCTATCATACACAAGAACCATACCACTGGGGCAGTATTAGGGCATCATACCACTAGGGACATAAGGCAGACAGAGGTACACTATTGGGCTATTATAAGGCAGACAGGGGGAACAGTATTGGCCTATCATACATGAGGACCATACCACTAGGGGCAGTATAAGGCAGACAGGGGGAACAGTATTGGCCTATCATACATAAGGACCATACCACTAGGGGCAGTATAAGGCAGACAGGGGGAACAGTATTGGCCTATCATACATGAGGACCATACCACTAGGGGCAGTATAAGGCAGACAGGGGGAACAGTATAGGCCTATCATGCATAAGGAGGGCCGGCCTTAGGTTTCACAGCGCCCTGAGCGTAACCAGATTTTGGTGCCCCCCCCCACATTTATCCTCTTCGCGTGTGAGCACACAAACACATAATGGGGGGGGGCAGATCCCTCCTTTAGTGTATATAGGCTTAGGCTACTAGTCTTGCAGTCGCAGATCCCTTTTAGTGTATTTAGGCAGCAGATCCTCCCCAACCCCCCCCCCCCCCCCATTAGTGTATCTACTCTAGCAGCATAAGCATATTCCCCCCTTTAGCGTAGGGAGGTTGGGGAGCCTTACTTCTTGCTGGTCAGTCTTTTCTTCTTACTGTCTGCAGAGCAGTCTGCAGACTTAGTGTCAGTGTAGGTGACAGGATCCTGGGAGCAGGAGAGGACTCGTCGTCACTCAGGACATGCTGCACGCTTCTCTGCAGCAGCCTGAGGCTCAGCGCGCCTCCGTCCATCCTGATTCTGACATATAGCTATAAGTCCCCCCAGTATAGGTAGCCAGGCATAGGTTACCCAGTAAAGGTAGCCAGCTATAGATCCCCCCAGTATACAGTAGGTTAGCCAGGTAGGTGCCCACAGTATAGGTAGCCAGTATACTTGCCCCAGTATAGGTTAGGTAGGCATTTGTCCCAGCTATAGGTTAGATAGGTAGGTGCCCCCAGTACAGGTTAGATAGGTAGGTACCTGCAATATAGGTTAGATAGGTAACTGCCCCAGTATAGGTTAGATAGGTAGCTGCCCCAGTATAGATTACATAGGTAGCTGCCCCCAGTATAGATTAGATAGGTAGCTGCCCCCAGTATAGGTTAGATAGGTACCCGCAATAAAGGTTAGATAGGTAGCTGCCCCCCAGTATAGGTTAGATAGGTAGCTGCCCCCCAGTATAGGTTAGATAGGTAGCTGCCCCCCAGTATAGGTTAGATAGGTAGCTGCCCCCAGTATAGATTAGATAGGTAGCTGCCCCCAGTATAGATTAGATAGGTAGCTGCCCCCAGTATAGATTAGATAGGTAGCTGCCCCCAGTATAGATTAGATAGGTAGCTGCCCCCAGTATAGATTAGATAGGTAGCTGCCCCCAGTATAGGTTAGATAGATAGGTGCCCCCAGTATAGGTTAGATAGATAGGTGCCCCCAGTATAGGTTAGATAGATAGGTGCCCCCAGTATAGGTTAGATAGATAGGTGCCCCCAGTATAGGTTAGATAGATAGGTGCCCCCAGTATAGGTTAGATAGATAGGTGCCCCCAGTATAGGTTAGATAGATAGGTGCCCCCAGTATAGGTTAGATAGATAGGTGCCCCCAGTATAGGTTAGATAGATAGGTGCCCCCAGTATAGGTTAGATAGATAGGTGCCCCCAGTATAGGTTAGATAGATAGGTGCCCCCAGTATAGGTTAGATAGATAGGTGCCCCCAGTATAGGTTAGATAGATAGGTGCCCCCAGTATAGGTTAGATAGATAGGTGCCCCCAGTATAGGTTAGATAGATAGGTGCCCCCAGTATAGGTTAGATAGATAGGTGCCCCCAGTATAGGTTAGATAGATAGGTGCCCCCAGTATAGGTTAGATAGATAGGTGCCCCCAGTATAGGTTAGATAGATAGGTGCCCCCAGTATTGGCTAGATAGGTAGCTGCCCCCAGTATTGGCTAGATAGGTAGCTGCCCCCAGTATAGGTTAGATAGGTAGCTGCCCCCAGTATAGGTTAGATAGGTAGCTGCCCCCAGTATAGGTTAGATAGGTAGCTGCCCCCCAGTATAGGTTAGATAGGTAGCTGCCCCCCAGTATAGGTTAGATAGGTAGCTGCCCCCCAGTATAGGTTAGATAGGTAGCTGCCCCCCAGTATAGGTTAGATAGGTAGCTGCCCCCCAGTATAGGTTAGATAGGTAGCTGCCCCCCAGTATAGGTTAGATAGGTAGCTGCCCCCCAGTATAGGTTAGATAGGTAGCTGCCCCCCAGTATAGGTTAGATAGGTAGCTGCCCCCCAGTATAGGTTAGATAGGTAGCTGCCCCCCAGTATAGGTTAGATAGGTAGCTGCCCCCCAGTATAGGTTAGATAGGTAGCTGCCCCCCAGTATAGGTTAGATAGGTAGCTGCCCCCCAGTATAGGTTAGATAGGTAGCTGCCCCCCAGTATAGGTTAGATAGGTAGCTGCCCCCCAGTATAGGTTAGATAGGTAGCTGCCCCCCAGTATAGGTTAGATAGGTAGCTGCCCCCCAGTATAGGTTAGATAGGTAGCTGCCCCCCAGTATAGGTTAGATAGGTAGCTGCCCCCCAGTTTAGGTTAGATAGGTAGCTGCCCCCCAGTATAGATAGGTAGCTGCCCCCCCAGTATAGGTTAGATAGGTAGTTGCCCCCCAAGTATAGGTTAGATAAGTAGCTGCCCCCAGTATAGATTAGATAGGTAGCTGCCCCCAGTATAGGTTAGATAGGTAGCTGCCCCCAGTATAGATTAGAGTAGGTAGGTAGGTAGGTAGGTAGGTAGGTAGGTAGGTACCCCCCCCCCCCCTCCCTCATACTGGAGGTGGAGCCACGGGGAGGGCAGCCCAACCTCTCCCTCCCTTCCTCTCCAGGCCGCCCTCCATGCTCCCCCCTCCGATGCAGACTCAGCAAGTTATGCACAGAGAACTCACCTTCCTGGTTCCGATCGCCGGCGCCTCTCACTTCCCGCTGTTCACCTCTTCTACATTAGTTACTGATACACACTAAACTTCCTGGGGGCAGTATAAGTCAGACAGGGGGAACAGTGACATGTTAGTAGGTTGTTACACATGGTCTTTAAGTACAACACCCCCATCACACTCCATACAACTAGGGAGGGGCAAATACATGCAAGTCAGTCCAGGGATCATATCACCCACTTCATATAAATGCACATATTAAATAAGACACATCACCCACCCCATACACTTCCTATACATACAAACTCCATCCAAGACCCCCCCATACACATTAACTCTATTGAAGTCCCCCCCCCCCATATACATGTATTAAAACCTTATACATATCACTAACCTAATACACCCCATATGCAGAGAAACTCCCTCCAAGCTTCCCCCACCAGTGACAGCTGATATATACACATTACTATATGCTCACACTATTACATACACACAATGTTATATACAGTTATTGCTACACACACAGTATAAGCTATACACACCTACATACAACAGCAGCAGCCCCCCGCACCTCTGCACAATCTCCCCTCCACCGCTCTGCTGGGACTACCCGCCTCTCCCCACTATATATACCCCTCCTGACCACGCCCCCGCCCCCTACACTCCGACCTCCCAGCACATGGAGCGGCCACACCCTAACACGTCACCCGCAGCACGTGCTGCACCGAGACCAAACTACACCTCCCGGCATGCACCTGTGCTGACTGCCCGACTCCGCCCACCCGCCTGCGTCTCTGCAGACTTCATACTGCCCGACCGCAACCACCCACCGGCCTGACTCCACCCCTAGACTCCGCCCACCCGACTGTGTCTCTGCAGACTTCATACTGCCCTACCGCATCCACCCACCAGCCTGACTCCACCCCTAGACTCCGCCCACACGCCTGTATATCCACTGACCTCATACCACTTGACCCCGCCCCCTGTAGAGATGCGAAGTTCGGATCTTTTCAATGATCCGGATGATTCGAATCGGTTCATTGAAAAGATCCGGATCTTTGATCCGAATCTCGGATCATTTTACTAGGGAAGCATTCAGGGTTGAAATGAATAGCAGGGTAGGACTTTCCCTGCGGTGGACAGGAGAAGGGGAGGGGGGGTGGACACACAGAGAAGGGGAGAAGATGGACAGAGGGCAGGGAGTGGACAGAGAAGGGGAGGGGGGTGGACACACAGAGAAGGGGAGATGGTGGACAGAGGGCAGGGAGTGGACAGAGAAGGGGAGGGGGGTGGACACACAGAGAAGGGGAAATGGTGGACAGAGACGGGCAATGCAGAGAGATCAGACCTGACCGCGGTACTCTGCTGCTAGCCGCCTGTGCAGCAGCCACCTTGCTCTCTCTGCACGTTTGCATTGTGGCCGGCGGCTATGGACTTGGGCAGCATTGGAGATGGATAGGAAGAGAAATGAGTGACACTGATGGCTGCTGCAGTGTGAAAGCGAGCTGGCTGCCTATCAGTGTTGCCAACCACCCATAAATTTACAGGCAGTCCGTACATTTTGATACAAATTTAGCTGCACGTGAATTCCTGTGAGCAGGAGGGGAGCAGAGAAGAGGGAGAGCTGTGGGGACAGTGGGGAAGGGGGGCCATCTCCCTCCTCCTTCCCTCACCTTGGGGCTCTCCCTCCCTTGCTCTCCCCTCCAGAACTAAGTCTTGTGCGGGTGGCTGGCAGCGGGCGGAACTTACCTCCGTCTCTTTGCAGGCACGGGATGGATTTGCCGCTAGTCTGGTCTGGTTATGACCAGAGCAGCGGCACCAGAACTTCCGGCGCTTGGAGTGAGACGGAGGTAAGTTCCGCCCGCTGCCAGCCGCCACACAGGACTTAGTTCTGTCCCCACAGCTCTCCCTCTTCTCTGCGATGCTCCCCTCCTGCTGGGCACATATACCCCTGGCTATATATACTGGGCACATATACCCCTGCCTACATATACTGGGCACATATACCCCTGACTACATATACTGGGCACATATACCCCTGGCTACATATACTGGGCACATACTGTATACCCCTGGCTACATATACTGGGGACATAAACCCCTGACTACATATACTGGGGACATACACCCCCGCCTACATATACTGGGCACATATACCCCCTGGCTACATATACTGGGCACATATACCCCTGGCTACCTATTCTGGGGACATATACCCCTGACTACCTATACTGGGCACATATACCCCTGGCTACATATACTGGGGACATAAACCCCTGACTACATATACTGGGGACATATACCCCTGACTACATTTCCTGGGCACATATACCCCTGGCTACATATACTGGGCACATATACCCCTGGCTACATATACTGGGCAACTATACCTCTGGCTACATATACTGGGGACTACTATACTCATAGCTACTCATACTGGGACATATACCTCTGGCTACATATACTGGGACATATACCCCCTGACTACATATACTGGGCACATATACCCCTGACTACATATACTGGGCACATATACCCCTGGCTACATATACTGGCCACATATACCTCTGGCTAGTGGCTACATATACTGGGCAAAAATACCCCTGACTACATATACTGGGCACATATACCCCTGGCTACATATACTGGGCACATACTGTATACCCCTGGCTACATATACTGGGGACATAAACCCCTGACTACATATACTGGGGACATACACCCCCGCCTACATATACTGGGCACATATACCCCCTGGCTACATATACTGGGCACATATACCCCTGGCTACCTATTCTGGGGACATATACCCCTGACTACCTATACTGGGCACATATACCCCTGGCTACATATACTGGGGACATAAACCCCTGACTACATATACTGGGGACATATACCCCTGACTACATTTCCTGGGCACATATACCCCTGGCTACATATACTGGGCACATATACCCCTGGCTACATATACTGGGCAACTATACCTCTGGCTACATATACTGGGGACTACTATACTCATGGCTACTCATACTGGGACATATACCTCTGGCTACATATACTGGGACATATACCCCCTGACTACATATACTGGGCACATATACCCCTGACTACATATACTGGGCACATATACCCCTGGCTACATATACTGGGCACATATACCTCTGGCTAGTGGCTACATATACTGGGCAAAAATACCCCTGACTACATATACTGGGCACATATACCCCTGGCTACATATACTGGGGACATATACCCCTGGCTACATATACTGGGAACATATACCCCTGGCTACATATACTGGGCACATATACCCCTGGCTACATATACTGGGCAACTATACCTCTGGCTACATATACTGGGGACTACTATACTCATGGCTACTCATACTGGGACATATACCTCTGGCTACATATACTGGGACATATACCCCCTGACTACATATACTGGGCACATATACCCCTGACTACATATACTGGGCACATATACCTCTGACTACATATACTGGGCACATATACCCCTGGCTACATATACTGGGCACATATACCCCTGATTACATATACTGGGCACATATACCCCTGGCTACATATACTGGGCACATATACCCCTGCCTACATATACTGGGCACATATACCCCTGGCTACATATACTGGGCACATATACCCCTGGCTACATATATCGGGCACATATACCCCTGGCTACATATACTGGGCATATATACCCCTGCCTACATATACTGGGCACATATACCCCTGGCTACATATACTAGGCACATATACCCCTGGCTACATATACTGGGCACATATACCCCTGGCTACATATACTGGGCACATATACCCCTGGCTACATATACTGGGCACATATACCACTGGCTTCATATACTGGGAACATATACCCCTGGCTACATATACTGGGGACATATACCCCTGGCTACATATACTGGGCACATATACCCCTGGCTACACATACTGGGCAAATATACCCCTGGCTACATATACTGGGCACATGTACCCCTGGCTACATATACTGGGCACATGTACCCCTGGCTACATATACTGGGCACATGTACCCTTGGCTACATATACTGGGCACATATACCCCTGGCTACATATACTGGGCACATATACCCCTGGCTACATATACTGGGGACATATACCTCTGGCTACATATACTGGGGACATATACCCCTGCCTACATATACTGGGCACATATACCCCTGGCTACCTGTTCTGGGGACATCTCTACCCCTGGCTACCAGTTCTGGGGACATCTATACCGCTGGCCACCTATTCTAGGGACACATATAGACCTGGGGCTACCTATTTTTGGGGAACCACTGCTGTGAGATTAAGTGTATTTTGGGGAACTGCTGCCAGATTATGTGTATGTTGGGGGAATCGCTGCTGCCAGATTACATCTATTTTTAGGGAACCACTGCCATATTATCTGTATTTTTACGTATATTTTTGGTGAAATGCTGAAAGGTTACATGTATTTTTTTTTTGGGGGGGGGGGGGGAACTCTATGGCAGAGCTCAAACTTCCCTGGCAGACATTTTACAGCACTACTAAAATCATGTATATTTGGCCCCACCCATGACCACACCCACATTATGTTGCGTGACCACGCCCAGGGGATTTTGTCAGTAAATGTTTAGGTATTTGTCAGTAAAAAATAATGTGAAAGGTTGGCAACACTGCTGCCTATACTGAAAGGGGGGTGGGAAAAGGAGGGGTTAAGGGAGTCACCTGACTACCTATACTGGAGAGAAAGGGGGAAGGAGTCTTCTGGCTTACATACTAGAGGGAAGGGGGAGGGGTCATCTGGCTACCTATGCTAGAGCAGTGATGGCTAACCTTGGCACTCCAGCTGTGACAAAACTACAAATCCCATCATGCCTCTGCCTCACCTAAATTATGCTTAGAGGTGTCAGAGTATTGCAATGCCTCATGGGACTTGTAGTTCCACCACAGCTGGAGTGCCAAAGGTTAGCCATCACTGTACTAGAGGGAAGGGGGAGGGGTCATCTGTCTACCTATGCTGGAGGGAAGGGGAGGGGTCATCTGGCTACCTATACTAGAGGGAAGGGGGGAGGGGTCATCAGGCTACCTATGCTGACGGGAAGGGGGGAGGGGTCATCTGGCTACATATGCTGGAGGGAAGGGGAGGGGCCAACTGGCTACCTATACTAGAGGGAAGGGGGAAGGGGTCATCTGGCTACTTATGCTGGAGGGAAGGGGTCATCTGGCTACCTATACTAGAGGGAAGGGGGGAGGGGTCATCAGGCTACCTATGCTGGAGGGAAGGGGGGAGTGGTCATCTGGCTACATATGCTGGAGGGAAGGGGAGGGGTCATAAATTTACAGGCATTCCGTACATTTTGATACAAATTTCGCTGCACGTGAATTCCTGTGAGCAGGAGGGGAGCAGAGAAGAGGGAGAGCTGTGGGGACAGCGGGGAAGGGGGGCCATCTCCCTCTTCCTTCCCTCACCTTGAGGCTCTCCCTCCCTCGCTCTCCCCTCCAGTAATATTATACATGCAGACAGTGATTAGATCACGAAGCAATGGCTGGTCGGATGTGACCCCGCCCCCTATGTGACCGCGCCCCCTGGGCTGTGCTGGGGTACATACTGTCTGCAGGCTGTCAGTAATATTATACATGCAGACAGTGATTAGATCACGCAGCAATGGCTGGTCGGATGTAAATGGAATCAGCCACACACACAGTACATGACCTGGAATCACATATAGATTACTTTGTATCCCCATCACCACAAAGTGGGCGGAGACACATACACACATCACTGGGGATAATGTAACTGCAGCCCTTCTTACACTGTTACTGGAAGGGTTCTCACACTTTCCATTGTGGGTCACTGGGATTATTTATGGGTGGAGCCTACCACAGCCAATCAAACTTCACCTATTGATTTTCAAGGAGAATAATTACATTGCTGCCATTCTTGCACTGTTAATGGCACAAGCCTCAAACCTGGTACAGTTGGAAATTGGGTGACTGGGATTCAAATTCAATAAAGGGGCCGGAGCCACAGCCAATCAGATTTGTTTCATTTCAATACAAATTGACATGACTGTACCCTGTGTAGTGCTGCAGAAGATGTCAGTGCTATATAAATACATAATAATAATATGGTAGGACATTAGACTATGACTATGGTGAGGATTAGATTGTGAGCTCCTCTGGTGACAGTCAGTGACTTGACTCTGTACTCTGTAATGTGCTGCAGGAGATGTCAGTGCTATATAAATACATAATAATAATATGGTAGGACATTACACTATGACTATGGTAGGATTAGATTGTGAGCTCCTCTGAGGACAGTCAGTGACATGACTATGTACTCTGTAATGTGCTGCAGAAGATGTCAGTGCTATATAAATACATAATAATATGGTAGGACATTGGACTATGACTATGGTGAGGATTAGATTGTGAGCTCCTCTGAGGACAGCCAGTGACATGACTATGTACTCTGTAATGTGCTGCAGAAGATGTCAGTGCTATATAAATACATACTAATATGGTAGGACATTGGACTATGACTATGGTGAGGATTAGATTGTGAGCTCCTCTGAGGACAGTCAGTGACATGACTATGTACTCTGTAATGTGCTGCAGGAGATGTCAGTGCTATATAAATACATAATAATAATATGGTAGGACATTAGACTATGACTATGGTGAGGATTAGATTGTGAGCTCCTCTGAGGGCAGTCAGTGACATGACTATGTACTCTGTAATGTGCTGCAGGAGATGTCAGTGCTATATAAATACAGAATAATAATATGGTAGGACATTAGACTATGACTATGGTAGGATTAGAGTGTGAGCTCCTCTGAGGACAGTCAGTGATATGACTATGTACTCTGTAATGTGTTGCAGAAGATGTCAGTGCTATATAAATGCATAATAATAATATGGTAGGACATTACACTATGACTATGGTAGGATTAGATTGTGAGCTCCTCTGGGGACAGTCAGTGACATGACTATGTACTCTGTAATGTGCTGCAGAAGATGTCAGTGCTATATAAATACATACTAATAATATGGGAGGACATTAGACTGTGACTATGGGAGGATTAGAGTGTGAGCTCCCTGAGGACAGTCAGTGACATGACTATGTACTCTGTAATGTGCTGCAGAAGATGTCAGTGCTATATAAATACATAATAATAATATGGTAGGACATTAGACTATGACTATGGTAGGATTAGATTGTGAGCTCCTCTGAGGACAGTCAGTGACATGACTATGTACTCTGTAAAGTGCTGCAGGAGATGTCAGTGCTATATAAATACATAATAACAATAACAACAACAATAACAATAATATTTATATAGCGCTTTTCTCCCTGGGGACTCAAAGCGCTGTGACCCTGCATTATGCAGTCTCAAAGGCTCGGGAAAAGAGGTGAGTTTTTAGCCTTTTTTTAAAGCTGTCCAGAGAAGGAGCCTCTCGTACTGATTGTGGAAGTGAGTTCCATAGAGTAGGGGCTGCATAGGAAAAGGCCCGAGCACCAAATGTTAAGTGTATCCTGGGAATAACCAGCTTCATCTTGTTGGCAGAGCGGAGGGTGCGTGGAGGGGCATAAAGTTCCAATAGATCCGCTATGTATTTGGGTCCCATGTGGTGTAGAGCCTTGAATGTCAGCAGGCTGATCTTAAAATTGATTCTCCATTTTACTGGCAACCAGTGAAGAGTTTGCAGTACTGGGGTGATGTGTGAGCTGCGGGGGGCATTGCAGTACTGGGGTGATGTGTGAGCTGCAGGGGGCATTGCAGTACTGGGGAGATGTGTGAGCTGCAGGGGGCATTGCAGTACTGGGGAGATGTGGGAGCTGCGGGGGGCATTGCAGTACTGGGGTGATGTGTGAGCTGTGGGGGGCATTGCAGTACTGGGGTGATGTGTGAGCTGCGGGGGGCATTGCAGTACTGGGGTGATGTGTGAGCTGTGGGGGGCATTGCAGTACTGGGGTGATGTGTGAGCTACGGGGGGCATTGCAGTACTGGGGTGATGTGTGAGCTGTGGGGGGCATTGCAGTACTGGGGTGATGTGTGAGCTGCGGGGGGCATTGCAGTACTGGGGAGATGTGTGAGCTGCGGGGGGCATTGCAGTACTGGGGTGATGTGTGAGCTGCGGGGGGCATTGCAGTACTGGGGTGATGTGTGAGCTACGGGGGGCATTGCAGTACTGGGGTGATGTGTGAGCTACGGGGGGCATTGCAGTACTGGGGTGATGTGTGAGCTGCGGGGGGCATTGCAGTACTGGGGTGATGTGTGAGCTACGGGGGGCATTGCAGTACTGGGGAGATGTGTGAGCTGCAGGGGGCATTGCAGTACTGGGGAGATGTGGGAGCTGCGGGGGGCATTGCAGTACTGGGGTGATGTGTGAGCTGTGGGGGGCATTGCAGTACTGGGGTGATGTGTGAGCTGCGGGGGGCATTGCAGTACTGGGGAGATGTGTGAGCTGCGGGGGGCATTGCAGTACTGGGGTGATGTGTGAGCTGCGGGGGGCATTGCAGTACTGGGGTGATGTGTGAGCTACGGGGGGCATTGCAGTACTGAGGTGATGTGTGAGCTACGGGGGGCATTGCAGTACTGGGGTGATGTGTGAGCTGCGGGGGGCATTGCAGTACTGGGGTGATGTGTGAGCTACGGGGGGCATTGCAGTACTGGGGTGATGTGTGAGCTGCGGGGGGCATTGCAGTACTGGGGAGATGTGTGAGCTGCGGGGGGCATTGCAGTACTGGGGTGATGTGTGAGCTACGGGGGGCATTGCAGTACTGGGGTGATGTGTGAGCTGCGGGGGGCATTGCAGTACTGGGGTGATGTGTGAGCTGCGGGGGGCATTGCAGTACTGGGGTGATGTGTGAGCTGCGGGGGGCATTGGCTAGGAGTCTGGCTGCAGCATTCTGTACTAGCTGTAAGGGGCGCAGAACCTTATCTGTAGATCCGATGAACAGGGCGTTGCAGTAGTCTAGGCGGGAGGATACAAATGCATGAACCAGGGCAGGTAGGTCTTCAGCTGGGATAAGGTGTTTGATTTTCGCTATATTTCTTAGATGGAAGAAGGAAGACTTGACGACAGCTGATATCTGCTGTCTGAGTTTTAGATTTCCATCCAGGATCACCCCAAGGTTTCGCACAGAGTCTTTATACTGTACAGTATCTCCCCCAATCGCTAGTTTGAGGTGGTGAGCGTTTTGAACTTTATCCATCATGTGTGGACCACCTACCACCAACACCTCTGTTTTGTCAGAGTTCAGCCTCAGCCAGCTGGTGTTCATCCAATTTTGTAAATCCACTAGACACACATTTATGGATGCTGATGGGTCTTGGGTGCCAGGCTTGAAGGACAGATACAGTTGTGTGTCATCTGCATAACAATGGTATCCTAAACCATAGTTCTGGATTATTTTGCCCAGTGGGAGCATGTAGACTGCAAAGAGTAATGTATTAATAATTAATAATAATATGGTAGGACATTACACTATGACTATGGTAGGATTAGAGTGTGAGCCCCTCTGAGGACAGTCAGTGACATGACTATGTACTCTGTAACGTGCTGCAGGAGATGTCAGTGCTATATAAATACATAATAATAATATGGTAGGACATTAGACTATGACTATGGTAGGATTAGAGTGTGAGCTCCTCTGAGGACAGTCAGTGACATGACTATGTACTCTGTAATGTGCTGCAGGAGATGTCAGTGCTATATAAATACATAATAGTAATATGGTAGGACATTAGACTATGACTATGGTAGGATTAGAGTGTGAGCTCCTCTGAGGACAGTCAGTGACATGACTATGTACTCTGAAAAGTGCTGCAGGAGATGTCAGTGCTATATAAATACATAATAATAATATGGTAGGACATTACACTATGACTATGGTAGGATTAGAGTGTGAGCTCCTCTGGGGACAGTCAGTGACATGACTATGTACTCTGTAATGTGCTGCAGGAGATGTCAGTGCTATATAAATACATAATAATAATATGGTAGGACATTAGACTATGACTATGGTAGGATTAGAGTGTGAGCTCCTCTGAGGACAGTCAGTGACATGACTATGTACTCTGTAATGTGCTGCAGGAGATGTCAGTGCTATATAAATACATAATAATAATATGGTAGGACATTAGACTATGACTATGGTAGGATTAGACTGTGAGCTCCTCTGAGGACAGTCAGTGACATGACTATGTACTCTGTAATGTGCTGCAGAAGATGTCAGTGCTATATAAATACATAATAATAATAATATGGTAGGACATTAGACTATGACTATGGTAGGATTAGAGTGTGAGCTCCTCTGAGGACAGTCAGTGACATGGCTATGTACTCTGTAATGTGCTGCAGAAGGTGTCAGTGCTATATAAATACATAATAATAATATGGTAGGACATTAGACTATGACTATGGTAGGATTAGAGTGTGAGCTCCTCTGAGGACAGTCAGTGACATGACTATGTACTCTGTAATGTGCTGCAGAAGGTGTCAGTGCTATATAAATACATAATAATAATATGGTAGGACATTAGACTATGACTATGGTAGGATTAGAGTGTGAGCTCCTCTGAGGACAGTCAGTGACATGACGATGTACTCTGTAATGTGCTGCAGGAGATGTCAGTGCTATATAAATACATAATAATAATATGGTAGGACATTAGACTATGACTATGGTGAGGATTAGAGTGTGAGCTCCTCTGAGGACAGTCAGTGATATGACTATGTACTCTGTAATGTGCTGCAGGAGATGTCAGTGCTATATAAATACATAATAATAATATGGTAGGACATTAGGATATGGTAGGATTAGATTGTGAGCTCCTCTGAGGACAGTCAGTGACATGACTATGTACTCTGTAATGTGCTGCAGAAGATGTCAGTGCTATATAAATACATAATATTAATATGGTAGGACATTAGACTATGACTATGGTAGGATTAGAGTGTGAGCTCCTCTGAGGACAGTCAGTGACATGACTATGTACTCTGTAATGTGCTGCAGAAGATGTCAGTGCTATATAAATACATAATAATAATATGGTAGGACATTAGACTATGACTATGGTAGGATTAGATTGTGAGCTCCTCTGAGGACAGTCAGTGACATGACTATGTACTCTGTAATGTGCTGCAGGAGATGTCAGTGCTATATAAATACATAATAATAATATGGTAGGACATTAGGCTATGACTATGGTAGGATTAGATTGTGAGCTCCTCTGAGGACAGTCAGTGACATGACTATGTACTCTGTAATGTGCTGCAGGAGATGTCAGTGCTATATAAATACATAATAATAATATGGGAGGACATTAGACTATGACTATGGTAGGATTAGAGTGTGAGCTCCTCTGAGGACAGTCAGTGACATGACTATGTACTCTGTAATGTGCTGCAGGAGATGTCAGTGCTATATAAATACATAATAATAATATGGTAGGACATTAGACTATGACTATGGTAGGATTAGAGTGTGAGCTTCTCTGAGGACAGTCAGTGACATGACTCTGTACTCTGTAATGTGCTGCAGAAGATGTCAGTGCTATATAAATACATAATAATAATATGGTAGGACATTACACTATGACTATGGTGAGGATTAGATTGTGAGCTCCTCTGGGGACAGTCAGTGACATGACTATGTACTCTGTAATGTGCTGCAGAAGATGTAACTTCTATATAAATATATAATAATTATATGGTAGGACATTAGACTATGACTATGGTGAGGATTAGATTGTGAGCTCCTCTGGGGACAGTCAGTGACATGACTATGTACTCTGTAAAGTGCTGCAGAAGATGTCAGCGCTATATAAATACATAATAATAATATGGTAGGACATTAGACTATGACTATGGTGAGGATTAGATTGTGAGCTCCTCTGAGGACAGTCAGTGACATGACTATGTACTCTGTAAAGTGCTGCAGAAGATGTCAGTGCTATATAAATGCATAATAATAATATGGTAGGACATTAGGCTATGACTATGGTAGGATTAGATTGTGAGCTCCTCTGAGGACAGTCAGTGACATGACTATGTACTCTGTAATGTGCTGCAGGAGATGTCAGTGCTATATAAATACATAATAATAATATGGTAGGACATTAGACTATGACTATGGTAGGATTAGATTGTGAGCTCCTCTGAGGATAGTCAGTGACATGACTATGTACTCTGTACAGTGCTGCAGGAGATGTCAGAGCTATATAAATACATAATAATAATATGGTAGGACATTAGACTATGACTATGGTAGGATTAGAGTGTGAGCCCCTCTGAGGACAGTCAGTGACATGAATATGTACTCTGTAAGGTGCTGCAGAAGATGTCAGTGCTATATAAATACATAATAATAATATGGTAGGACATTACACTATGACTATGGTAGGATTAGAGTGTGAGCTCCTCTGAGGACAGTCAGTGACATGACTATGTACTCTGTAAAGTGCTGCAGGAGATGTCAGTGCTATATAAATACATAATAATAATATGGTAGGACATTAGACTATGACTATGGTAGGATTAGATTGTGAGCTCCTCTGGGGACAGTCAGTGACATGACTATGTACTCTGTAATGTGCTGCAGAAGATGTCAGTGCTATATAAATACATAATAATAATATGGTAGGACATTAGACTATGACTATGGTAGGATTAGATTGTGAGCTCCTCTGGGGACAGTCAGTGACATGACTCTGTACTCTGTAATGTGCTGCAGAAGATGTCAGTGCTATATAAATACATAATAATAATATGGTAGGACATTACACTATGACTATGGTGAGGATTAGATTGTGAGTTCCTCTGAGGACAGTCAGTGACATGACTGTACTCTGTAATGTGCTGCAGAAGATGTCAGTGCTATATAAATACATAATAATAATATGGTAGGACATTACACTATGACTATGGTGAGGATTAGATTGTGAGTTCCTCTGAGGACAGTCAGTGACATGACTGTACTCTGTAATGTGCTGCAGAAGGTGTCAGTGCTATATAAATACATAATAATAATAATATGCTAGGACAATAGACTATGACTATGGTAGGGATTAGATTGTGAGCTCCTCTGAGGACAGTCAGTGACATGACTATGTACTCTGTAAAGTGCTGCAGGAGATTTCAGTGCTATATAAATACATAATAATAATATGGTAGGACATTAGACTATGGCTATGGTAGGATTAGAGTGTGACCTCCTCTGAGGACAGTCAGTGACATGACTATGTACTCTGTAATGTGCTGCAGAAGATGTCAGTGCTATATAAATACATAATAATAATATGCTAGGACAATAGACTATGGTAGGGATTAGATTGTGAGCTCCTCTGAGGACAGTCAGTGACATGACTATGTACTCTGTAAAGTGCTGCAGGAGATGTCAGTGCTATATAAATACATAATAATAATATGCTAGGACAATAGACTATGACTATGGTAGGGATTAGATTGTGAGCTCCTCTGGGGACAGTCCGTGACATAACTATGTACTCTGTAAAGTGCTGCAGAAGATGTCAGCGCTATATAAATACATAATAATATGGTAGGACATTAGACTATGACTATAGTAGGATTAGAGTGTGAGCTCCTCTGAGGACAGTCAGTGACATGACTATGTACTCTGTAATGTGCTGCAGGAGATGTCAGTGCTATATAAATACACAATAATAATATGGTAGGACATTAGACTATGACTATGGAAGGATTAGAGTGTGAGATCCTCTGAGGACAGTCAGTGACATGACTATGTACTCTGTAATGTGCTGCAGAAGTTGTCAGTGCTATATAAATACATAATAATAATATGGTAGGACATTAGACTATGACTATGGAAGGATTAGAGTGTGAGATCCTCTGAGGACAGTCAGTGACATGACTATGTACTCTGTAATGTGCTGCAGAAGATGTCAGTGCTATATAAATACATAATAATAATATGGTAGGACATTAGACTATGACTATGGTAGGATTAGACTGTGAGCTCCTCTGAGGACAGTCAGTGACATGACTATGTACTCTGTAATGTGCTGCAGGAGATGTCAGTGCTATATAAATACACAATAATAATATGGTAGGACATTACACTATGACTATGGTAGGATTAGAGTGTGAGCTCCTCTGAGGACAGTCAGTGACATGACTATGTACTCTGT
Source organism: Hyperolius riggenbachi (assembly GCF_040937935.1). Classification (NCBI taxonomy): domain Eukaryota; kingdom Metazoa; phylum Chordata; class Amphibia; order Anura; family Hyperoliidae; genus Hyperolius; species Hyperolius riggenbachi. The sequence continues at coordinate 292,028,281 of NC_090655.1, read as the reverse complement.
AATGTGCTGCAGAAGTTGTCAGTGCTATATAAATACATAATAATAATATGGTAGGACATTACACTATGACTATGGTAGGATCAGAGTGTGAGCTCCTCTGAGGACAGTCAGTGACATGACTATGTACTCTGTAATGTGCAGCAGGAGATGTCAGTGCTATATAAATACATAATAATAATATGGTAGGACATTAGACTATGACTATGGTAGGATTAGAGTGTGAGCTCCTCAGTCAGTAACATGACTATGGAGGCCTCAGCAGACTGTCATCTAGCATATTGCAGGTTCCTTATCTCAGCAGATATCCAGGGAGTTGCATCAGAAATATCCCAGCATTCCTCCTGTTGTCCTTCAGACATTAAGCCCCAAATCTCTATAGAAATTCCTGAGGGCTGAGACTCTTATGGGTATTGCTGACAATGCTCTGTTTGCTGGATAAACAGAACACTGCAGTATCAATGTGTGAATAGCAGAGACAACATGAGATGCCTCAGCCATGATATCACAGACGGCTTGACGGCCTTCCCCAGACACAAACACATCCAAGGAATGAGTCCACCACCTCACGGGGGATGAATTCTGCACAGGTGACCATACATCAGAAGATGGACCAAGAGACATGTCTTTCTCTGATCGGAGAGAGATCTGTCGGCTGCTGATACACCACAGGATGATTCCTGATCAATGTCATGATGAAATCGATCCAGAATTGGCTTTGTGAAGCTGCATTCGCTGGTCCGACACTGTACATTTCCTGTCCGGGTCCTCTGCTTGTCTGCCGTTGGCTCCAGGCAGGGCCGGTTCTCTCATGAAGCAGGGTGAAACATTTGCATCAGGCGCAGAGTTTACATGGGTAGCATTATGCCACAGCAGCAGCCACACAGCAGGCCGGTGGGGAGAACAACCCTTCAGGGATGCTCATCCGGATCCGGGTACCCGACCATTTTTACCCTATCCGGGTCGGATCCAGATCCAGATACCTGGGCCAGTATCTGGATAGCTCTATGCGGGTATCTGGGCGCATAATCCAGATACCTGCGGGTATCCGCGGATATCCGACGGATATCCAGATCTGGGTACTGTAACAAGGGAGATGATGTCATTGAGCCAATCAGAGGGCTCCCAGCCAATCAGAGGGCTCCCAGCAGAAGCCCTAGCAACCAATCACAGAGGGGAACTCTGGCCAGCCCCACCTGACCTTATTGAGCCAATCAGAGGCCTCCCAGCCTAAGCCCTGCCACCCAATCACAGAAGGGAACCCTGGCCAGCCCCCCTGTGTAATAAGAGGGCTGGCATGATGAGACAGATCGTCCTTGCTTGTGTTAGTGATGGGAATTCCGGCTCTTCTCAGGGAATCGGCTCTTCTGAATCGGCTCCCATTAAAGAGCCGGCTCTTACGGCTCTGAATCGGCTCTTCATTAAATATCACTAGACACCACTCAGAATCGGATTAAAAGCCCCGCCCCCGTCACCATGCCAACTCCAGACTACTTCTCTGACTGAGGCAATCCCTCCTGATACTGCTCTGCTCCGCCCCAAACACTCCTACAAGCTGCAAGAGGAGGACTACATCTCCCAGAATGCCTCAGCGCCCTTTATTACGGAGCAAAGCAGAGCTAAAAGGGGCGGCTGAGGCATCGGCTCTTCTCAGAGTGAGCATCGGCTCCTCTGATTCACTTCAAAGAGCCGGCTCTTAGAGCCGGCTCGTTTGCGAACGACCCATCACTAGCTTGTGTGGCTGGCTGGCTGGTCACTGACAGACTTGCTCCAGTGCTGTTGGCTTAGCAAGTGCTGCCTGTATACAGTGATAAACCTAAAGCTTTGAGTGCTAAACACCTTCACTACACTATTGTTCTATTTTTTTAGCTAACTAATGTAATCGTTTGATTTCATTCACTCAGTTAGGTCCTGTCTGTGTCTGTGTGTGCTGTGCAGGCCAGCAGGACAGTATATGGAATAGGAGGATTACTGTGTTATTGTATTGTAGTTAGTACTGCAGTTAGTTGTTAGAGTAGTACTGTGTTATCTTACTTCAGATTACTGCAGTGCTGCTGTGCTGAGCATTGTCAGTGTGACAGTTAGACAGATAGTGTGCACTGTCTGTCCTCTACTCTGCGGTCTGTCACTACTACTAAAGTAAAAGTACCCCACATCATCTGGTGACAGCATCACGTATAAGTTGTACTATGTCTGCTGACACAGGCAGCTGGGGGAGGGGCAGCAAGGGCAAGAGGACAGGGAGCAACATTACGGCCACCCTCAGAAGGTCTGCCGTGTCAGTGTCGATCCCAGCGGGCAGCCTACCCTCAGTTAGCGAGCGTTTCGCTCCAGACACCACAATTGAACTCAGGGCTGTTAGCCGCAAGGAGTTTGAGGAGGATGTTCTGAATTTTGAGGAGGGGGGGGGGGGGGGTATGATGATGATGATGGGATGAAGGACCGTGACTACCATCCACAGGATGGGGATGTCAGCTCTGACTCTGAGGAGGAGGATGCGTCGGTGGGTTTGGCACGGAGGATCAGCATTGCAGACAGTGGCCGTGGAATGCGGGACCCACCACATCCTTCTGCCGCTACCACCAGCCGCACCACTCAACCCCCACAGGGAGAAAAGCCGCAGCATCCCATTCAGGCCGCAGGGGAATCTTCACCTCCCCAATCTGGCGGTTTTTCACTCTGCCCTCATTGGACAGAAAGTTTGCCATATGCAATGTGTGCAAACTACAGATGAGCAGAGGTTGTGACCCCTACAAGTGTGGCACCTCCAGCTCCATCACCAGTCTGGCCAAAAAACATGTTGTTGAGCATAAGGAGTTCAAGAGGCTGAAGCAAGCTGGCGCTAGCACTCACCGCCATGGAGCCACAGGCCACTGCTGCTGATACCGCCACCTATATTCAACCCAAAACAAAATTGCGGTGTCATTTTTTGGAGGTGTCTGGGCTGAAAACTGTCATGTCCCAGTTGTGCGATTGGACTTTGGACACAATGTGGGCTGCACGACCGCTGTCTGGAACCTCGTCCTGATGTTAATTGATAGCTTTTTTTTTTTTTCATTTTATGTCCACTAAATAATAAATTAGTGTTTCCCTTTAAAAAAACATGATGCTACATGCATCATTTACCCTAAAAACCCTTTTTAAACCTATTTAAAGGGCACTTCCGTTTTTTCTATCCAGATACCCGAATAGGTCGGGTACCCGCGGGTAATTTGGTCGGATACCCGAAATCACTCGGGTATCCGCAAGGTCGGATCCGGGTACCCGAATCGGATCCAGATATCTGGGTACCCGGATCCGGATCCGCGCGGGTATTAAAAAGTACTACCCGAGCAACCCTGCAACCCTTATGCCACAGCAGCAGCCACACAGCAGACAGGTGGGGAGAACAACCCCTATGCCACAGCAGCAGCCACACAGCAGGCAGGTGGGGAGAACAACCCCTATGCCACAGCAGCAGCCACACAGCAGGCGGGTGGGGAGAACAACCCCTATGCCTCAGCAGCAGCCACACAGCAGGCAGGTGGGGAGAACAACCTCTATGCCACAGCACCAGCCACACAGCAGGAGGGTGGGGAGAACAACCCCTATGCCACAGCAGCAGCCACACAGCAGGCAGGCGAGGAGAACAACCCCTATGCCACAGCAGCAGCCACACAACAGGCAGGTGGGGAGAACAACCCCTATGCCACAGCAGCAGCCACACAACAGGCAGGTGGGGAGAACAACCCCTATGCCACAGCAGCAGCCACACAGCAGGCGGGTGGGGAGAACAACCCCTATGCCACAGCAGCAGCCACACAGCAGGCGGGTGGGGAGAACAACCCCTATACCACAGCAGCAGCCACACAGCAGGCAGGTGGGTGGGGAGAACAACCCCTATGCCACAGCAGCAGCCACACAGCAGGCGGGTGGGGAGAACAACCCCTATGCCACAGCAGCAGCCACACAGCAGGCAGGTGGGGAGAACAACCCCTATGCCACAGCAGCAGCCACACAGCAGGCAGGTGTGGAGAACAACCCCTATGCCACAGCAGCAGCCACACAGCAGGCGGGTGGGGAGAACAACCCCTATACCACAGCAGCAGCCACACAGCAGGCAGGTGGGGAGAACAACCCCTATGCCACAGCAGCAGCAGCCACACAGCAGGCAGGTGGGGAGAACAACCCTTATGCCACAGCAGCAGCCACACAGCAGGCGGGTGGGGAGAACAACCCCTATGCCACAGCACAGCAGCCACACAGCAGGCAGGTGGGGAGAACAACCCCTATGCCACAGCAGCAGCCACACAGCAGGCGGGTGGGGAGAACAACCCCTATGCCACAGCAGCAGCCACACAGCAGGCAGGTGGGGAGAACAACCTCTATGCCACAGCACCAGCCACACAGCAGGCAGGTGGGGAGAACAACCCCTATGCCACAGCAGCAGCCACACAGCAGGCGGGTGGGGAGAGCAACCCACATGCCACAGCAGCAGCAGCCACACAGCAGGCAGGTGGGGAGAACAACCCTTATGCCACAGCAGCAGCCACACAGCAGGCGGGTGGGGAGAACAACCCCTATGCCACAGCAGCAGCCACACAACAGGCCGGTGGGGAGAACAACACCTATGCCTCAGCAGCAGCCACACAGCAGGCGGGTGGGGAGAGCAACCCCTATGCCACAGCAGCAGCCACACAGCAGGCAGGTGGGGAGAACAACCTCTATGCCACAGCAGCAGCCACACAGCAGGCAGGTGGGGAGAACAACCCCTATGCCACAGCAGCAGCCACACAGCAGGCGGGTGGGGAGAGCAACCCATATGCCACAGCAGCAGCAGCCACACAGCAGGCAGGTGGGGAGAACAACCCCTATGCCACAGCAGCAGCCACACAGCAGGCAGCTGGGGAGAACAACCCCTATGCCACAGCAGCAGCCACACAGCAGGCAGGTGGGGAGAACAACCCCTATGCCACAGCAGCAGCCACACAGCAGGCAGCTGGGGAGAACAACCCCTATGCCACAGCAGCAGCCACACAGCAGGCAGCTGGGGAGAACAACCCCTATGCCACAGCAGCAGCCACACAGCAGGCAGCTGGGGAGAACAACCCCTATGCCACAGCAGCAGCCACACAGCAGGCAGGTGGGAAGAACAACCCCTATGCCACAGCAGCAGCCACACAGCAGGCAGGTGGGAAGAACAACCCCTATACCACAGCAGCAGCCACACAACAGGCCGGTGGGGAGAACAACACCTATGCCTCAGCAGCAGCCACACAGCAGGCGGGTGGGGAGAGCAACCCCTATGCCACAGCAGCAGCCACACAGCAGGCAGGTGGGGAGAACAACCCCTATGCCACAGCAGCAGCAACACAGCAGGTGGGGAGCACAACCCCTATGCCACAGCAGCAGCCACACAGCAGGCCGGTGGGGAGAACAACCCCTATGCCATAGCAGCAGCCACACAGCAGGCGGGTGGGGGGAACAACCCCTATGCCACACCAGCAGCGACACAGCAGGCAGGTGGGGAGAACAACCCCTATGCCACAGCAGCAGCAACACAGCAGGTGGGGAGCACAACCCCTATGCCACAGCAGCAGCCACACAGCAGGCAGGTGGGGAGAACAACCCCTATACCACAGCAGCAGCCACACAACAGGCCGGTGGGGAGAACAACACCTATGCCTCAGCAGCAGCCACACAGCAGGCAGGTGGGGAGCACAACCCCTATGCCACAGCAGCAGCCACACAGCAGGCGGGTGGGGAGAACAACCCCTATACCACAGCAGCAGCTACACAGCAGGTGGGGAGAACAACCCCTATGCCACAGCAGCAGCCACACAGCAGGCGGGTGGGGTGAACAACCCCTATACCACAGCAGCAGCCACACAGCAGGCGGGTGGAGAGAACAACCCCTATGCCACAGCAGCAGCCACACAGCAGGCAGGTGGGGAGAACAACCCCTATGCCAAAGCAGCAGCCACACAGCAGGCGGGTGGAGAGAACAACCCCTATGCCACAGCAGCAGCCACACAGCAGGCGGGTGGGGAGAACAACCCCTATGCCACAGCAGCAGCCACACAGCAGGCAGGTGGGGAGAACAACCCCTATGCCACAGCAGCAGCCACACAGCAGGGAGGTGGGGAGAACAACCCCTATGCCACAGCAGCAGCTACACAGCAGGCAGGTGGGGAGAACAACCCCAATGCCACAGCAGCAGCCACACAGCAGGCAGGTGGGGAGAACAACCCCTATGCCACAGCAGCAGCCACACAGCAGGCCGGTGGGGAGAACAACCCCTATGCCACAGCAGCAGCCACACAGCAGGCAGGTGGGGAGAACAACCCCTATGCCACAGCAGCAGCCACACAGCAGGCAGGTGGGGAGAACAACCCCTATGCCACAGCAGCAGCCACACAGCAGGCGGGTGGGGAGAACAACCCCTATGCCACAGCAGCAGCCACACAGCAGGCAGGTGGGGAGAACAACCCCAATGCCACAGCAGCAGCCACACAGCAGGCAGGTGGGGAGAACAACCCCTATGCCACAGCAGCAGCCACACAGCAGGCGGGTGGGGAGAACAACCCCTATGCCACAGCAGCAGCCACACAGCAGGCGGGTGGGGAGAACAACCCCTATGCCACAGCAGCAGCCACACAGCAGGCAGGTGGGGAGAACAACCCCTATGCCACAGCAGCAGCCACACAGCAGGCGGGTGGGGAGAACAACCCCTATGCCACAGCAGCAGCCACACAGCAGGCAGGTGGGGAGAACAACCCCTATGCCACAGCAGCAGCCACACAGCAGGCAGGTGTGGAGAACAACCCCTATGCCACAGCAGCAGCCACACAGCAGGCAGGTGGGGAGAACAACCCCTATGCCACAGCAGCAGCCACACAGCAGGCAGGTGGGGAGAACAACCCCTATGCCACAGCAGCAGCCACACAGCAGGCAGGTGGGGAGAACAACCCCTATGCCACAGCAGCAGCCACACAGCAGGCAGGTGGGGAGAACAACCCCTATGCCACAGCAGCAGCCACACAGCAGGCAGGTGGGGAGAACAACCCCAATGCCACAGCAGCAGCCACACAGCAGGCAGGTGGGGAGAACAACCCCTATGCCACAGCAGCAGCCACACAGCAGGCAGGTGTGGAGAACAACCCCTATGCCACAGCAGCAGCCACACAGCAGGCCGGTGGGGAGAACAACCCCTATGCCACAGCAGCAGCCACGCAGCAGGCGGGTGGGGAGAACAACCCCTATGCCACAGCAGCAGCCACACAGCAGGCGGGTGGAGAGAACAACCCCTATGCCACAGCAGCAGCCACACAGCAGGCGGGTGGGGAGAACAACCCCTATGCCACAGCAGCAGCCACACAGCAGGCAGGTGGGGAGACTTACCTGGGGCTTCCTCCAGCCCCTGACAGCCTATCTGTCCCTCGCCGCAGCTCCTCGGATCCCCTCCGTTGTAGATGCTGACCTCGCCAGGTCGCATACCTCCCAACTTTTTGAGATTATAAAGAGGGGCACTTAAGCCACGCCTATGCCACACCCCTGATCACGCCTCTGCCACACCCCTAGTCACGTATACCATAAAGATTTCATAAGAAAAATATGTTGTTTAATAATTCAAACCACACTGGTCTTTTCTCTCCTGGTTCATTTTCCTTTATATTAACATTTTAAAATTAGTAATATATCAATTTAAAGGATGGGAATAAAGTTTAGAGTCAATGAAACACATTTTTTAGTAGAGAAATATATATATTTACATAGAAAGAGGGACAGTCCTAAAAGAGGGACAAATGAGGAGGAAAGAGGGACAGTTGGGAGCTATGAGGTCGGCCTCTACTGCACCTCTACTGCACCTGCACAAAGTGCTCCAGGCTATGTGAGCGTGATCACCAGTGTAGTAGCTGTGCAGTCTCACAGGCGCAGTACATGCCGACCTGGCAGCGGAGGGTACCTGGGGACACCGGAGCTGCGGCCAGGGAGAGATAGGCTGCCAGGGGCTGGAGGAAGCACCAGGTAAGTAGATTTCCTTTTTTTTTGCTCAGACGTGTCCTTTAAAAATGATATAGAAAATCGCAGCATTAAAGGACAACTGAAGTAAGAGAAATATGGGGGCTGCCATATGTATTTCTTTTTAAGCAATGCTAGTTGCCTTGCTATCCTGCTGTTCCTCTGCCTATAATACGCTTTGCCATAGCCCCTGAACAAGCATGCAGCAGATCAGGTGTTTCTGACATTGTCAGATCTGACAAGATTAGCTGCATGCTTGTTTCTGGTGTGATTCAGACACAACTGCAGCCAAGTAGACCGTCAGGACTGCCAGGCAACTGGTATTGTTTAACAGGAAATAAATATGGCAGCCTCCATATTCTTCTAGTTTCAGTTGCCTTTTAATGTTCCAAATAACTCCTCTCACTGAGGCGCTGGGCTTACAGCTCTTTTTGAGATTTTGCTCCTACTTGACAGATGAACTGAGGACCTACTCCTGAGAAACGCATTGCATTCTATGAAAGCTGTTTTTTTTAAAACCATTATAGCTATAGTTATTTCTCTCATTTTCTTAGTTTTTCCCCCTGAGAGGAGGTAAGTTCATATCTACCTCCTCTTTTTAACTTTTTAAATTTCATTTTCATGCCTCTGATGGCTGCCTTTGGCTGCAGTTAGCATTTACACCACAAGATGGCGATCTCCCCTTTCCCAGGTGAAACGCAAAGAAGGGAATCAATTAAACCAAAGAAAGGAAATGATGTAACAGACAGGAAGTGATGTCAGAGCTGGAGGAAAAGTTGCAGGACAAAGCGAGGAGACATTGTTGGAAGGGTAATTGTATGATTTTTGTTGTATTTATGATAATATTGAGGTCGGGGGAGGGATACACTTTGTTACAGGGGAGGTCATAGTGCACCTGTCACTATCCTGATCATCCCCCTTGAAGTAACTGCCATACAAGAGACTTTTATATCACTGCTGTGACTTGTTTGCCAGTTATTTTGTTGGCAGACCCCGCCTTACACGCTCCATAGATTATGGTTGGCTTAAATTGTACCCGAGATGGAAAGTAAATAAAAATATATACATACCGGGTGCTTCCTCCAGCCCTATTCAGGCTTATTGGTCCCTCATCGTCTGTCTCCGCCTCCAGGATTCCCCGCAGTTTGGCCAGTCAGGGGCAGTCGGCGCTCCCCCATTGCGCTCTCCCCCGCCAGGAGCGTCCTGCGCTGTTTCCCCCGACTGCCTGAACTACTGGGCTAAACTGCATTAGATCCAGGAGGCGGAGGAGGACGGCGAGGGACTGATTAGCCTGTACAAGGCTGGAGGAAGCCCTGGGTATGTATACTATTATATACTTTATACCTCAGGTTTACTTTAACCTCCTATCAATAATTCAGGCAAATCAGCATACAGGGGCGTATCTAGGTAAAATAGCGCCCCCCACAGTGAGAACCCCTGAATAACAGCATCTACCTCACCCCCATTGGCAGAGCCACCTCTCCACACAATCCTCCAACTCCCCTCCCCTGTCCCAGTATAGCGCCAGTATAGTACAACGGGATGCGCTTACCATGTGGCAAGATTCCATTGCAGCATGAGGGAGGCATGGCGCCCATGGGACTGTGGTGCCCATAGCACGACCCATACCTGCACCCATCTAGATATGCCACTGTCACCATGTAACGCAAGTATAGCCATGTCCTCCCTGTGTCCCCAGCATTACTATTATCCTCCAGTATGTAATGTCCCCACCCCAGTAATGCCATTTCTCCCTCAGTATAGCCATGTCCCCTGTGTCCCCCAGCATTGCCATTATCCTCCAGTATGTAATGTCCCCACCCCAGTAATGCCATTTCTCCCTCAGTATAGCCATGTCCCCCTGTGTCCCCAGCATTGCCATTATCCTCCAGTATGTAATGTCCCCCACCCCAGTAATGCCATTTCTACCCTAGTATGGCCATGTCCCCCCAGTGTCCCCCAGCATTGCCATTATCCTCCAGTATGTAATGTCCCCCACCCCAGTAATGCCATTTCTGTCCCAGTATAGCCATGTCCCCCCTGTGTCCCCCAGCATTGCCATTATCCTCCAGTATGTAATGTCCCCACCCCAGTAATGCCATTTCTCCCCCAGTATAGCCATGTCCCCCCTGTGTCCCCCAGCATTGCCATTATCCTCCAGTATGTAATGTCCCCCACCCCAGTAATGCCATTTCTCCCCCAGTATAGCCATGTCCCCCTGTGTCCCCAGCATTGCCATTATCCTCCAGTATGTAATGTCCCCACCCCAGTAATGCAATTTCTCCTCTAGTATAGCCATGTCCCCCCTGTGTCCCCCAGCATTGCCATTATCCTCCAGTATGTAATGTCCCCACCCCAGTAATGCCATTTCTCCCCCAGTATAGCCATGTCCTCCTGTGTCCCCCAGCATTGCCATTATCTTCCAGTATGTAATGTCCCCATCCCAGTAATGCCATTTCTCCCCCAGTATAGCCATGTCCCCCTGTGTCCCCCAGCATTGCCATTATCCTCCAGTATGTAATGCCCCCACCCCAGTAATGCCATTTCTCCCCCAGTATAGCCATGTCCCCCCTGTGTCCCCCAGCATTGCCATTATCCTCCAGTATGTAATGTACCCACCCCAGTAATGCCATTTCTCCCCCAGTATAGCCATGCCCCCCCCTGTGTCCCCCAGCATTGCCATTATCCTCCAGTATGTAATGTCCCCACCCCAGTAATGCCATTTCTCCACCAGTATAGCCATGTCCCCCTGTGTCCCCCAGCATTGCCATTATCCCTCAGTATGTAATGTCCCCCACCCCAGTAATGCCATTTCTCCCCAGTATAGCCATGTCCCCCTGTGTCCCCCAGCATTGCCATTATCCTCCAGTATGTAATGTCCCCACCCCAGTAATGGCATTTCTCCCCCAGTATAGCCATGTCCCTCCTGTGTCCCCAGCATTGCCATTATCCCCCAGTATGTAATGTCCCCCACCCCAGTAATGGCATTTCTCCCCCAGTATAGCCATGTCCCCCCTGTGTCCCCCAGCATTGCCATTATCCTCCAGTATGTAATGCCCCCCACCCCAGTAATGTCATTTCTCCCCCAGTATAGCCATGTCCCCCCTGTGTCCCCCAGCATTGCCATTATCCTCCAGTATGTAATGTCCCCCACCCCAGTAATGCCATTTCTACCCCAGTATAGCCATGTCCCCCCTGTGTCCCCCAGCATTGCCATTATCCCCAGTATGTAATGTCCCCCTCCCCAGTAATGCCATTTCTCTCCCAGTATAGCCATGTCCCCCTGTGTCCTCCAGCATTGCCATTATCCCCCAGTATGTAATGTCCCCACCCCAGTAATGCCATTTCTCCCCCAGTATAGCCATGTCCTCCCTGTGTCCCCCAGCATTGCCATTATCCCTCAGTATGTAATGTCCCCCACCCCAGTAATGCCATTTCTCCCCAGTATAGCCATGTCCCCCTGTGTCCCCCAGCATTGCCATTATCCTCCAGTATGTAATGTCCCCCACCCCAGTAATGCCATTTCTCCCCCAGTATAGCCATGTCCCCCTGTGTCCCCCAGCATTGCCATTATCCTCCAGTATGTAATGTCCCCCACCCCAGTAATGCAATTTCTCCTCTAGTATAGCCCTGCCCTCCCTGTGTCCCCCAGCATTGCCATTATCCCCCAGTATGTAATGTCCCCCACCCCAGTAATGCCATTTCTCCCCCAGTACAGCCATGTCCCCCAGCATTGCCATTATCTTCCAGTATGTAATGTCCCCCACCCCAATAATGCCATTTCTCCCCCAGTATAGCTATGTCCCCCTGTGTCCCCCAGCATTGCCATTATCCTCCAGTATGTAATGTCCCCCACCCCAGTAATGCCATTTCTCCCCCAGTATAACCATGCCCACACTCCAGTATTGCTCCTTCCCCCACCTCCATGCAGAGCAGTAATAGGAAGGATTACATTGGTTTATAGCTAGCTGTCACAGTGTGCTCCAGTCCTCTTCTCCCATTAGCCTCAGTCTCTGCCTCTCCTCATATCCTCATCCATCTACCACTACCAGCACTGCTGTAACATCACAGGAATGGTAACAGTGGGAGGGGATGTGAGGAGAGAAGGCCAGCTGGAGAGGAGGCAGAGGGAGGACAGGACTGCAGCACGCTGTGAGTATAGTGCACAGGTAGCTATAAACCAGCTTATTATGCTTTCCTGCAATACTCTGCATGGCCCCACCACCCACAAGTGACAGCAATGGGGAGTGCTGGGGGGAGGGGGATCCTGTATTGGTAGTTTCACCACTGACAAAGGTGCAACCTAGATTACTCACCCCTTATTATCTATCCAAAGGCAGCAGCGTCCTGTACAGATCACATGACCACATCACTGAGGATGGAGGAGGACCAGAGTCACATGACTGAGAGGATATTCAACCTCACCCTGGAGATCATCTGTCTGCTGACTGGAGAGGTGAGGAGGATTCTGGGAGGTCCCATGACATCACTCTTATCTCTAGTAATATAACACAGGTGACCGGAGAGGTGAGGGGGATTCTGGGAGGTCACATGACATCACTCTTATCTCTAGTAATATAATGCTGGATACACACGGTGCGTTCGCGCACTCGATTTTCCCGTCGATTCGTTTATTTCCAACATGTCCGATTTGGATTTCGATGGATCGTTAGGTCGATTCACATGCAAAGTATGCCGAATCGACCTAACGATCCATCGAAATCCAAATCGGACATGTTGGAAATAAACGAATCGACGGGAATCGACGGGAAAATCGAGTGCGCGAACGCACCGTGTGTATCCAGCATTACACACAGGTGACCGGAGAGGTGAGGAGGATTCTGGGAGGTCACATGACGTCACCCTTATCTCTAGTAATATAACACACAGGTGACTGGAGAGGTGAGGGGATTCTGGGAGGTCACATGACATCACTCTTATCTCTAGTAATATAACACACAGGTGACTGGAGAGGTGAGGGGGATTCTGGGAGGTCATATGACATTACTGTTGGTTTTTCTATACAGAATTTTCCTCCAGTGAAGGCTGGTGATAATGTGACCATCACAGTGCCCCCATCTTACTCCCTGTTATCTGATGGACACAACAAGCAGAAGATTCTGGAAATCACTGGGAAGATGATTGAGCTGCTGACAGGAGAGGTGAGCAGTGCTGGGAATTATGGGAGATTATCCAGTAACACAAGGGGTGTGTCTGGGTGGTAACTGTATCATTGTGTGTGTCAGGTTCCTATAAGGTGTCAGGATGTCACCATCTATTTCTCCATGCAGGACTGGCAGTATATAGAAGGACACCAGGACCTCTACAAGGACGCCATGATGGAGAATCAACCACTCACATCACCGGGTAAGAGGAGACTTTCATGTTTTGTACAGGAGAGAGCAGTATTTGGGGTCCACCTAGATCCCCCATCATCTGATAATCACATAGAGACAATGTATTCAGTCAGTGTGTGTGTTTCCTACAGATGTATCCAGTAACAGAATCCCACCAGACAGATGTACAGGTCCTCTTTATTCCCAGGATTGTCCACCTAGATCCCCCCTCATCTGATAATCACATAGAGACAATGTATTCAGTCAGTGTGTGTGTTTCCTACAGATGTATCCAGTAACAGAGACCCACCAGAGAGATGTACAGGTCCTCTTTATTCCCCGGATTGTCCACCTAGATCCCCCATCATCTGATAAACACATAGAGACAATGTATTCAGTCAGTGTGTGTGTGTTTCCTACAGATGTATCCAGTAACAGAAACCCACCAGAGAGATGTACAGGTCCTCTTTATTCCCAGGATTGTCCACCTAGATCCCCCATCATCTGATAATCACATAGAGACAATGTATTCAGTCAGTGTGTGTTTCCTACAGATGTATCCAGTAACAGAAACCCACCAGAGAGATATACAGGTCCTCTTTATTCCCAGGATTCTCCACCTAGATCGCCCATCATCTGATAATCACATAGAGACAATGTATTCAGTGAGTGTGTGTGTTTCCTACAGATGTCTCCAGTAACAGAAACCCGCCAGAGAGATGTACAGGTCCTCTTTATTCCCAGGATTGCCCACCTAGATCCCCCATCATCTGATAAACACATAGAGACAATGTATTCAGTCAGTGTGTGTGTTTCCTACAGATGTATCCAGTAACAGAAACCCACCAGAGAGATGTACAGGTCCTCTTTTTCCCTGGGATTGTCCACAGGAAGATCCCACTATCCCCCACCATTATCAGGTAGGTGGGACTGAGGGTCCCTGGAGACCCCAAACTATGACACATTCTTTCTTCCTGTGTATGCTGTTATCTGTGTTCACATTTTACATTACAAACATTATCTCTCACTTTGTGCACTTAGGGTGGAGAACTTGCACATGAAAGTGCTGTGGTTAAAGAGGAAGAAGAAGAGATGTATGTGAGGAGTGATCAGCAGTCTATGGAGGAAGGTGACATGATGAGGACAAGTAAAAAGGAAGAAGAAGAGACGTATGTGAGGAGTGATCAGCAGTCTAGGGAGGAGGGTGACATTATGAGGACAAGTAAAGAGGAAGAAGAAGAGACATATGTGAGGAGTGATCAGCAGTCTATGGAGGAGGGTGACATGATGAGGACAAGTAAAGAGGAAGAAGAAGAGACATATGTGAGGAGTGATCAGCAGTCTATGGAGGAGGGTGACATGATGAGGACAAGTAAAGAGGAAGAAGAGACGTATGTGAGGAGTGATCAGCAGTCTATGGGGGAGGGTGACATGATGAGGACAAGTAAAGAGGAAGAAGAAGAGACATATGTGAGGAGTGATCAGCAGTCTAGGGAGGAGGGTGACATGATGAGGACAAGTAAAGAGGAAGAAGAAGAGACATATGTGAGGAGTGATCAGCAGTCTATGGAGGAGGGTGACATGAGGAGGACATGTAAAGAGGAAGAAGAGGAGACATATGTGAGGAGTGATCAGCAGTCTATGGAGGCGGGTGACATGAGGAGGACATGTAAAGAGGAAGAAGAAGAGACATATGTGAGGAGTGATCAGCAGTCTATGGAGGAGGGTGACATGATGAGGACAAGTAAAGAGGAAGAAGAGACGTATGTGAGGAGTGATCAGCAGTCTATGGAGGAGGGTGACATGATGAGGACAAGTAAAGAGGAAGAAGAGACATATGTGAGGAGTGATCAGCAGTCTATGGAGAAGGGAGACATGATGAGGACAAGTAAAGAGGAAGAAGAAGAGACGTATGTGAGGAGTGATCAGCAGTGTATGGAGAAGGGTGACATGATGAGGACAAGTAAAGAGGAGGGCAATGTTACAGAGGGCAGAACAGGTGAGTAATCAGCAGTGTATATAGAATACATGTGTATCTGTATTGCTGTGATGTCACTGCTCACAGACTGGCCATATTAGGGGTTATGCTATGTGCTCATGTTAGATTTTGCCATCTATAACTATTATGACAGTATATGGTGAACGCTTACTAACAATAGCAGTACAGACACCCTGAGGAAGGGAAGGTCTCTCTCTCACACTGGGCTGCCCTCCTTTCCTCTGACACTTTAGCAGGGGCCGCTTGCTGGTGTCAGCAGCACTGATTACCTAATAAAGTGTTACATTTCTGCTAATTACTTCCAGTGATGATGCCCTTATGTCATTGTTCAGCCACCTCTGTGCGATCTCTGGTTGCTTGGCAACCAAGAGGGGCGAGAGAAGAATTGTTGGACTATAATATAAAATAGATGAACCAACTATGGAGAATACTATACTCAATTAAGCGTCAGTTCTCCTGGAGTGGGTCAGATGGGCTGTATAGCCACTGTCATACCAACAATACTGTGGCTTGCAAAAGTATTCGGCCCCCTTGAAGTTTTCCACATTTTGTCACATTACTGCCACAAACATGCATCAATTTTATTGGAATTCCATGTGAAAGACCAACACAAAGGGGTGTACATGTGAGAAGTGGAACGAAAATCATACATGATTCCAAACATCTTTTACAAACCAATAACTGTAGAGTGGGGTGTGCGTAATTATTCAGCCCCCTGAGTCAATACTTTGTAGAACCACCTTTTGCTGCAATTACAGCTGCCAGTCTTTTAGGGTATGTCTCTACCAGCTTTGCACATCTAGAGACTGAAATCCTTGCCCATTCTTCTTTGTAAAACAGCTCCAGCTCAGTCAGATTAGATGGACAGCATTTGTGAACAGCAGTTTTCAGATCTTGCCACAGATTCTCGATTGGATTTAGATCTGGACTTTGACTCCGCCGTTCTAACACATGGATATGTTTTGTTTTAAACCATTCCATTGTTGCCCTGGCTTTATGTTTAGGGTCATTGTCCTGCTGGAAGGTGAACCTCCGCCCCAGTCTCAAGTCTTTTGCAGTCTCCAAGAGGTTTTCTTACAAGATTGCCCTGTATTTGGCTCCATCCATCTTCCCATCAACTCTGACCAGCTTCCCTGTCCCTGCTGAAGAGATGCACCCCCCGAGCATGATGCTGCCACTACCATATTTGACAGTGGGGATGGTGTGTTCAGAGTGATGTGCAGTGTTAGTTTTCCGCCACACATAGCATTTTGCATTTTGGCCAAAAAGTTCCATTTTGGTCTCATCTGACCAGAGCTCCTTCTTCCACATGTTTGCTGTGTCCCCCACATGGCTTGTGGCAAACTGCAACCGGGACTTCTAATGCTTTTCTGTTAACAATGGCTTTCTTCTTGCCACTCTTCCATAAAGGCCAACTTTGTACAGTGCATGACTAATAGTTGTCCTATGGACAGAGTCTCCCACCTGAGCTGTAGATCTCTGCAGCTCATCCAGAGTCACCATGGGCCTCTTGACTGCATTTCTGATCAGCGCTCTCCTTGTTCGGCCTGTGAGTTTAGGTGGAGGGCCTTGTCTTGGTAGGTTTACAGTTGTGCCATACTCCTTCCATTTCTGAATGATCACTTGAACAGTGCTCCGTGGGATGTTCAAGGCTTTGGAAATCTTTTTGTAGCCTAAGCCTGCTTTAAATTTCTCAATAACTTGATCCCTGACCTGTCTTGTGTGTTCTTTGGACTTCACGGAGTTCTTGCTCCCAATATTCTTTTACACAACCTCTGAGGCTGTCACAGAGCAGCTGTATTTGTACTGACATTAGATTACACACAGGTGCACTCTATTTAGTCATTCGCACTCATCAGGCAATGTCTATAGGCAACTGACTGCACTCAGATCAAAGGGGGCCGAATAATTACACACATCCCACTTTGCAGTTATTTATTTGTAAAAAATGTTTGGAATGATGTATGATTTTCGTTCCACTTCTGAGGTGTACACCACTTTGTATTGGTCTTTCACGTGGAATTCCAATAACATTGATTCATGTTTGTGGCAGTAATGTGACAAGATGTGGAAAACTTCAAGGGGGCCGAATACTTTTGCAAGCCACTGTATGTATTTGTCGTATCACAGATATCTCCATTGAAATAATAGAGTGTTAGACGTAGATCGTTTTTGTATAAAAATGTATTCTTGTAGTTTTATACAAACAATATACAAAATGACATAGAACAATGTTATAAGAAATATTGAAGTAACATAATAAATATCTAACCGCTTTGGTCATCTGAAGTACATGAATGAAAAAGCTACTTTACCAAACTCTCCTTCCTGGGTGTCCGATCCCACGACCCTGAGATAGTCCCGTTCTAAGCCATACGATATAGGGTGCCTCTGATGATACCAACTGAGCTTTCCAAGGCCATATTTATACTATTTGTTCCTTCAGGGTCACCAAAAGGCCAGACATGTCCCATCCACGTGATGAGTTTGGCCTTGAATCTGTGCCAACTTGGAATTTACAATCTGCAGGTGCATTAACTGTTTTCCTCAAAGTTCCAACTAAGTAGGTGAAAGGTATTCCCCAGTTCACAAGCAGTTCATATGGTTATTATAATTGACATCACACCAGATATACTAGGATTGTAGTAGTAGTGCACATGATATAATAATGCTAACAGATACATTAGTCCTATACCATAAGATATGCATATATATTTCTAGTTCTTACAGCTCACTTGATAGTACCTAATGACAACTTGATAATAAAGATCATTTTCTTGATAGAATCTCCTAGCTCCTATAGTGCATTAACCCTCTGTATTCATAAGTTGCACAATAAGTTGCACTTACATAGGTTTCAAAAGGAACCCACGTGTCCAGGGCCGGCTACGTCTGCTGCATCCGCCCCAAAGTCTGGCCGGGACCGGGGATTGCCATGGTGTCCTGGGAGTGTGGCTCCAGGAGGCATGGAAAAAGCAGGGGGGCATGTCCAGAACCACCCACGTCTGCTGCTGCATTCACCCTAAAGTCTGGCCCGGACCTGGGATTGCCATGGTGTCTCTGGGGTGTGGCTCCAGGAGCTGCGGGAGAAGCTGTGGGCGTGTCCAGGGCCGCCCACATCTGCTGCATCCACCCCAAGCAGAGGTAAAGGGAATACTACGAGATCCACACAGCCTAGTCCCTGTGCCACCATGCCTTTACCAGCCAGGGAATACTACGAGACCCACACAGCCTGGTCCCTGTGCCACCATGCCCTTACCAGCCAGGGAATACTACAGGACCCACACAGCCTAGTCCCTGTTCCACCATGCCCTTACCAGCCAGGGATACTACGAGACCCACACAGCCTGGTCTCTGTGCCACCATGCCCTTACCAGCCAGGGAATACTACAGGACCCACACAGCCTAGTCCCTGTTCCACCATGCCCTTACCAGCCAGGAAATACTACGGGACCCACACAGCATGGTCCTTGTGCCACCATGCCCTTACCAGCCAGGAGATACTACGAGACCCACACAGCCTAGTCCCTGTGCCACCATGCCCTTACCAGCCAGGGAATACTACGATGCCCACACAGCCTAGTCCCTGTGCCACCATGCCCTTCCAGCCAGGGAATACTACGGGACCCACAGAGCCTGGTCCCTGTGCCACCATGCCCTTACCAGCCAGGGAATACTACAGGACCCACACAGCCTGGTCCCTCTGCCACCATGCCCTTACCAGCCAGGGAATACTACGGGACCCACACAGCCCAGTCCCTGTGCCACCATGCTCTTACCAGCCAGGGAATACTACAGGACCCACACAGCCTGGTCCCTGTGCCACCATGCCCTTACCAGCCAGGGAATACTACGAGACCCACACAGCCTAGTCCCTGTGCCACCATGCCCTTACCAGCCAGGGAATACTACGATACCCACACAGCCTGGTCCCTGTGCCACCATGCCCTTACCAGCCAGGGAATACTACGGGACCCACACAGCCTGGTCCCTGTGCCACCATGCCCTTACCAGCCAGGGAATACTACGGGAGCCACACAGCCTGGTCCCTGTGCCACCATGCCCTTAATCAGCCAGGGAATACTACGAAACCCACACATCCTGGTCCCTGTGCCACCATGCCCTTACCAGCCAGGGAATACTACGATACCCACACAGCCTGGTCCTTGTGCCACCATGCCCTTACCAGCCAGGGAATTCTACAAGACCCACACAGCCTGGTCCCTGTGCCACCATGCCCTTACCAGCCAGGGAATACTACAGGACCCACACAGCCTAGTCCCTGTGCCACCATGCCCTTACCAGCCAGGGAATACTACAGGACCCACACAGCCTAGTCCCTGTGCCACCATGCCCTTACCAGCCAGGGAATACTACGAGACCCACACAGCCTGGTCCCTGTGCCACCATGCCCTTACCAGCCAGGGAATACTACGGGACCCACACAGCCTAGTCCCTGTGCCACCATGCCCTTACCAGCCAGGGAATACTACGGGACCCACACAGCCTGGTCCCTGTGCCACCATGCACTTACCAGCCAGGGAATACTACAGGACCCGCACAGCCTGGTCCCTGTGCCACCATGCCCTTACCAGCCAGGGAATACTACGGGACCCACACAGCCTGGTCCCTGTGCCACCATGCCCTTACCAGCCAGTGAATACTACGAGACCCACACAGCCTAGTCCCTGTGCCACCATGCCCTTACCAGCCAGGGAATATTACGAGACCCACACAGCCTAGTCCCTGTGCCACCATGCCCTTACCAGCCAGGGAATACTACGAGACCCACACAGCCTGGTCCCTGTGCCACCATGCCCTTACCAGCCAGGGAATACTACGGGACCCATACAGCCTGGTCCCTCTGCCACCATGCCCTTACCAGCCAGGGAATACTACGGGACCCACACAGCCTGGTCCCTGAGCCACCATGCCCTTACCCAGCCACGGAATACTACGGGACCCACACAGCCTGGTCCCTGTGCCACCATGCCCTTACCAGCCAGGGGATACTACGGGACCCACACAGCCTGGTCCCTGTGCCACCATGCCCTTACCCAGCCAGGGAATACTACGGGACCCACACAGCCTGGTCCCTGTGCCACCATGCCCTTACCAGCCAGGGAATACTACGGGACACACACAGCCTGGTCCCTGTGCCACCATGCCCTTACCAGCCAGGGAATACTACGGGACCCACACAGCCTGGTCCCTGTGCCACCATGCCCTTACCAGTCAGGGAATACTACGGGACCCACACAGCCTTGTCCCTGTGCCACCATGCCCTTACCAGCCAGGGAATACTACAGGACCCACACAGCCTAGTCCCTCTGCCACCATGCCCTTACCAGCCAGGGAATACTACGAGACCCACACAGCCTAGTCCCTGTGCCACCATGCCCTTACCAGCCAGGGAATACTACGAGACCCACACAGCCTGGTCCCTGTGCCACCATGCACTTACCAGCCAGGGAGTACTACGAGACCCACACAGCATAGTCCCTGTGCCGCCATGCCCTTACCAGCCAGGGAATACTACGGGACCCACACAGCCTGGTCCCTGTGCCACCATGCCCTTACCAGCCAGGGAATACTACGGGACCCACACAGCCTGGTCCCTGTGCCACCATGCCCTTACCAGCCAGGGAATACTACAGGACCCACACAGCCTGGTCCCTGTGCCACCATGCCCTTACCAGCCAGGGAATACTACGAGACCCACACAGCCTGGTCCCTGTGCCACCATGCCCTTACCAGCCAGGGAATACTACGGGACCCACACAGCATAGTCCCTGTGCCGCCATGCCCTTACCAGCCAGGGAATACTACGGGACCCACACAGCCTGGTCCCTGTGCCACCATGCCCTTACCAGCCAGGGAGTACTACGAGACCCACACAGCCTAGTCCCTGTGCCACCATGCCCTTACCAGCCAGGGAATACTACGACACCCACACAGCCTAGTCCCTGTGCCACCATGCCCTTACCAGCCAGGGGATACTACAAGACCCACACAGCCTGGTCCCTGTGCCACCATGGCCTTACCAGCCAGGGAATACTACGGGACCCACACAGCCTGGTCCCTGTGCCACCATGCGCTTACCCTGCCAGGGAATACTACGGGACCCACACAGCCTAGTCCCTGTGCCACCATGCCCTTACCAGCCAGGGAATACTACAGGACCCACACAGCCTGGTCCCTGTGCCACCATGCCCTTACCAGCCAGGGAATACTACGGGACCCACATAGCCTGGTCACTGTGCCACCATGCCCTTACCAGCCAGGGAATACTACGGGAGCCACACAGCCTGGTCCCTGTTCCACCATGCCCTTACCAGCCAGGGAATACTACGGGAGCCACACAGCCTGGTCCCTGTTCCACCATGCCCTTACCAGCCAGGGAATACTACGGGACCCACACAGCCTGGTCCCTGTGCCACCATGCCCTTACCAGCCAGGGAATACTACGGGACACACACAGCCTGGTCCCTGTGCCACCATGCCCTTAGCCTGCCAGGCTCTCCAGGACAGACAGAGGCAGGGAATACTACGAGACCCACACAGCCTGGTCCCTGTGCCACTATGCCCTTACCAGCCAGGGAATACTACGAGACCCACACAGCCTGGTCCCTGTGCCACCATGCCCTTACCAGCCAGGGAATACTACGGGACACACACAGCCTGGTCCCTGTGCCTCCATGCCCTTACCAGCCAGGGAATATTACTAGACCCACACAGTCTAGTCCCTGTGCCACCATGCCCTTACCAGCCAGGGGATACTACGGGACCCACACAGCCCAGTCCCTGCGCCACCATGCCCTTACCAGCCAGGGAATACTACGGGACCCACACAGCCTAGTCCCTGTGCCACCATGCCCTTACCAGCCAGGGGATACTACGGGACCCACACAGCCTGGTCCCTGTGCCACCATGCCCTTACCAGCCAGGGAATACTACGGGACCCACACAGCCTAGTCCCTGTGCCACCATGCCTTTACCAGCCAGGAAATACTACGAGACCCACACAGCCTGGTCCCTGTGCCACCATGCCCTTACCAGCCAGGGAATACTACGAGACCCACACAGCTTGGTCCCTGTGCCACCATGCCCTTACCAGCCAGGGAATAATACGAGACCCACACAGCCTGGTCCCTGTGCCACCATGCCCTTACCAGCCAGGAATACTACGGGACCCACACAGCCTAGTCACTGTGCCACCATGCCCTTACCAGCCAGGGAATACTACGGGACCCACACAGCCTGGTCCCTGTGCCACCATGCCCTTACCAGCCAGGGGATACTACGGGACCCACACAGCCTGGTCCCTGTGCCACCATGCCCTTACCAGCCAGGGAATACTATGAGACCCACACAGCCTGGTCCCTGTGCCACCATGCCCTTACCAGCCAGGGAATATTACTAGACCCACATAGCCTGGTCCCTGTGCCACCATGCCCTTACCAGCCAGGGAATACTACGGGACCCACACAGCCTAGTCCCTGTGCCACCATGCCCTTACCAGCCAGGGGATACTACGATACCCACACAGCCTGGTCCCTGTGCCACCATGCCCTTAACAGGCCAGGGAATACTACGGGACCCACACAGCCTGGTCCCTGTGCCACCATGCCCTTACCAGCCAGGGAATACTACGAGACCCACACAGCCTGGTCACTGTGCCACCATGCTCTTACCAGCCAGGGGATACTACGAGACCCACACAGCCTGGTCCCTGTGCCACCATGTGCTTACCAGCCAGGGGATACTACGGGACCCACACAGCCTGGTCCCTGTGCCACCATGCCCTTACCAGCCAGGGAATACTACGAGACCCACACAGCCTGGTCACTGTGCCACCATGCCCTTACCAGCCAGGGAATACTACGAGACCCACACAGCCTGGTCACTGTGCCACCATGCCCTTACCAGCCAGGGAATACTACGAGACCCACACAGCCTGGTTCCTGTGCCACCATTCCCTTACCAGCCAGGGAATACTATGAGACCCACACAGCCTAGTCCCTGTGCCACCATGCTCTTACCAGCCAGGGAATACTACGAGACCCACACAGCCTGGTCACTGTGCCACCATGCCCTTACCCAGCCAGGGAATACTACGGGACCCACACAGCCTGGTCCCTGTGCCACCATGCCCTTACCAGCCAGGGGATACTACGAGACCCACACAGCCTGGTCCCTGTGCCACCATGCTCTTACCAGCCAGGGGATACTACGAGACCCACACAGCCTGGTCCCTGTGCCACCATGCCCTTACCAGCCAGGGAATATTACTAGACCCACACAGTCTAGTCCCTGTGCCACCATGCCCTTACCAGCCAGGGGATACTACGGGACCCACACAGCCCAGTCCCTGTGCCACCATGCCCTTACCAGCCAGGGGATACTACGGGACCCACACAGCCTGGTCCCTGTGCCACCATGCCCTTACCAGCCAGGGAATACTACGGGACCCACACAGCCCAGTCCCTGTGCCACCATGCCCTTACCAGCCAGGGGATACTACGGGACCCACACAGCCTGGTCCCTGTGCCACCATGCCCTTACCAGCCAGGGGATACTACGGGACCCACACAGCCTGGTCCCTGTGCCACCATGCCCTTACCAGCTAGGGAATACTATGAGACCCACACAGCCTAGTCCCTGTGCCACCATGCCCTTACCAGCCAGGGATACTACGAGACCCACACAGCCTTGTCCCTGTGCCACCATGCCCTTACCAGCCAGGGAATACTACGAGACCCACACAGCCTGGTCACTGTGCCACCATGCCCTTACCAGCCAGGGAATACTACGAGACCCACACAGCCTAGTCCCTGTGCCACCATGCCCTTACCAGCCAGGAATACTACGAGACCTGCACAGCCTGGTCCCTGTGCCACCATGCCCTTACCAGCCAGGAATACTACGAGACCTGCACAGCCTAGTCCCTGTGCCACCATGCCCTTACCAGCCAGGGGATACTACGAGACCCACACAGTCTGGTCCCTGTGCCACCATGCCCTTACCAGCCAGGGAATATTACAGGACCCACACAGCCTGGTCCCTGTGCCACCATGCCCTTACCAGCCAGGGAACACTACGAGACCCACACAGCCTAGTCCCTGTGCCACCATGCCCTTACCAGCCAGGGAATACTACGAGACCCACACAGCCTGGTCCCTGTGCCACCATGCCCTTACCAGCCAGGGAATACTACGGGACCCACACAGCCTGGTCCCTGTGCCACCATGCCCTTACCAGCTAGGGAATACTACGAGACCCACACAGCCTAGTCCATGTGCCACCATGCCCTTACCAGCCAGGGAATACTACGGGACCCACACAGCCTGGTCCCTGTGGCACCATGCCCTTACCAGCCAGGGAATACTACGAGACCCACACAAACCCACACAGCATAGTCCCTGTGCCACCATGCCCTTACCATCTAGGGAATACTAAGAGACCCACACAGCCGGGTCCCTGTGCCACCATGCCCTTACCAGCCAGGGAATACTAAGAGACCCACACAGCCTGGTCCCTGTGCCACCATGCCCTTACCAGCCAGGGAATACTACGGGACCCACACAGCCTGGTCCCTGTGCCACCATGCCCTTACCAGCCAGGGAATACTACGGGACCCACACAGCCTGGTCCCTGTGCCACCATACCCTTACCAGCCAGGGAATACTACGGGACCCACATAGCCTAGTCACTGTGCCACCATGCCCTTTCCTGCCAGGGGATACTACGGGACCCACACAGCCCAGTCCCTGTGCCACCATGCCCTTACCAGCCAGGGAATACTACGAGACCCACACAGCCTGGTCCCTGTGCCACCATGCCCTTACCAGCCAGGAATACTACGGGACCCACACAGCCTGGTCCCTGTGCCACCATGCCCTTACCAGCCAGGAATACTACGGGACCCAAACAGCCTGGTCCCTGTGCCACCATGCCCTTACCAGCCAGGGAATACTATGGGACCCACACAGCTTGGCCCCTGTGCCACCATGCCCTTACCAGCCAGGGAATACTACGAGACCCACACAGCCTGGTCCCTGTTCCACCATGCCCTTACCAGCCAGGGAATACTAAGAGACCCACACAGCCTGGTCCCTGTGCCACCATGCCCTTACCAGCCAGGGAATACTAAGAGACCCACACAGCTTGGTCCCTGTGCCACCATGCCCTTACCAGCCAGGGAATACTAAGAGACCCACACAGCCTGGTCCCTGTGCCACCATGCCCTTACCAGCCAGGGAATACTACGGGACCCACACAGCCTAGTCCCTGTGCCACCATGCCCTTACCAGCCAGGGAATACTACGGGACCCACACAGCCTAGTCCCTGTGCCACCATGCCCTTACCAGCCAGGGAATACTACGAGACCCACACAGCCTAGTCCCTGTGCCACCATGCCCTTACCAGCCAGGGAATACTACAGGACCCACACAGCCTGGTCCCTGTGCCACCATGCCCTTACCAGCCAGGGGATACTACGAGACCCACACAGCCTGGTCCCTGTGCCACCATGCACTTACCAGCCAGGGAATACTACAGGACCCACACAGCCTAGTCCCTCTGCCACCATGCCCTTACCAGCCAGGGAATACTACGAGACCCGCACAGCCTAGTCCCTGTGCCACCATGCCCTTACCACCCAGGGAATACTACGAGACCCACACAGCCTGGTCCCTGTACCACCATGCCCTTACCAGCCAGGGAATACTACGGGACCCAAACAGCCTGGTCCCTGTGCCACCATGCCCTTACCAGCCAGGGAATACTACTAGACCCACACAGCATAGTCCATGTGCCACCATCACTTACCAGCCAGGGAATACTACAGGACCCACACAGTCTAGTCCCTGTGCCACCATGCCCTTACCAGCCAGGGAATACTACGAGACCCACACAGCCTAGTCCCTGTGCCACCATGCCCTTACCAGCCAGGGAATACTACTAGACCCACACAGCATAGTCCCTGTGCCACCATGCCCTTACCAGCCAGGGAATACTACAGGACCCACACAGCCCAGTCCCTGCGCCACCATGCCCTTACCAGCCAGGGAATACTACGAGACCCACACGGCCTGGTCCCTGTGCCACCATGCCCTTACCAGCCAGGGAATACTACGGGACCCACACAGCCTAGTCCCTGTGCCACCATGCCCTTACCAGCCAGGGGATACTACGAGACCCACACAGCCTGGTCCCTGTGCCACCATGCCCTTACCAGCCAGGGGATACTACAGGACCCACACAGCCTAGTCCCTGTGCCACCATGCCCTTACCAGCCAGGGAATACTACGGGACCCACACAGCCTGGTCCCTGTGCCACCATGCCCTTACCAGCCAGGAATACTACGGGACCCACACAGCCTGGTCCCTGTGCCACCATGCCCTTACCAGCCAGGGAATACTACGGGACCCACACAGCCTGGTCCCTGTGCCACCATGCCCTTACCAGCCAGGGAATACTACGGGACCCACACAGCCTGGTCACTGTGCCACCATGCCCTTACCAGCCAGGGAATACTACGAGACCCACACAGCCTGGTCCCTGTGCCACCATGCCCTTACCAGCCAGGAATACTACGAGACCCACACAGCCTGGTCCCTGTGCCACCATGCCCTTACCAGCCAGGGAATACTACGTGACCCACACAGCCTGGTCACTGTGCCACCATGCCCTTACCAGCCAGGGAATACTACGAGACCCACACAGCCTGGTCCCTGTGCCACCATGCCCTTACCAGCCAGGAATACTACGAGACCCACACAGCCTGGTCCCTGTGCCACCATGCCCTTACCAGCCAGGGAATACTACGTGACCCACACAGCCTGGTCACTGTGCCACCATGCCCTTACCAGCCAGGGAATACTACGAGACCCACACAGCCTGGTCCCTGTGCCACCATGCCCTTACCAGCCAGGGAATACTACGAGACCCACACAGCCTGGTCCCTGTGCCACCATGCCCTTACCAGCCAGGGGATACTACGGGACCCACACAGCCTAGTCCCTGTGCCACCATGCCCTTACCAGCCAGGGAATACTACCAGACCCACACAGCCTAGTCCCTGTGCCACCATGCCCTTACCAGCCAGGGAATACTACGAGACCCACACAGCCTAGTCCCTGTGCCACCATGCCCTTACCAGCCAGGGAATACTACGAGACCCACACAGCCTGGTCCCTGTGCCACCATGCCCTTACCAGCCAGGGAATACTACGAGACCCACACAGCATAGTCCCTCTGCCACCATGCCCTTACCAGCCAGGGAATACTACCAGACCCATACAGCCTGGTCCCTGTGCCACCATGCCCTTACCCAGCCAGGGAATACTACAAGACCCACACAGCCTAGTCCCTGTGCCACCATGCCCTTACCAGCCAGGGAATACTACAAGACCCACACAGCCTGGTCCCTGTGCCATCATGCCCTTACCAGCCAGGGAATACTACAGGACCCACACTGCCTGGTCCCTGTGCCACCATGCCCTTACCAGCCAGGGAATACTACAGGACCCGCCCAGCCTGGTCCCTGTGCCACCATGCCCTTACCAGCCAGGGAATACTACGAGACCCACACAGCCTGGTCCCTGTGCCACCATGCCCTTACCAGCCAGGGAATACTACGAGACCCACACAGCCTGGTCCCTGTGCCACCATGCCCTTACCAGCCAGGGAATACTACGGGACCCACACAGCCTAGTCCCTGTGCCACCATGCCCTTACCAGCCAGGGAATACTACGGGACCCACACAGCCTAGTCCCTCTGCCACCATGCCCTAACCCAGCCAGGGAATACTACGAGACCCACACAGCCTGGTCCCTGTGCCACCATGCCCTTACCTGCCAGGGAATACTATGGGACCCACACAGCCTAGTCCCTGTGCCATCATGCCCTTACCAGCCAGGGAATACTACGGGACCCACACAGCCTAGTCCCTGTGCCACCATGCCCTTACCAGCCAGGGAATACTACGGGACCCACACAGCCTAATCCCTGTGCCACCATGCCCTTACCAGCCAGGGGATACTACGAGACCCACACAGCCTAGTCCCTGTGCCACCATGCCCTTACCAGCCAGGGAATACTACAGGACCCACACAGCCTGGTCCCTGTGTCACCATGCCCTTACCAGCCAGGGAATACTACGGGACCCACACAGCCTGGTCCCTGTGCCACCATGCCCTTACCAGCCAGGGAATACTACGAGACCCACACAGCCTGGTCCCTGTGCCACCATGCCCTTACCAGCCAGGGAATACTACGAGACCCACACAGCCTGGTCCCTCTGCCACCATGCCCTTACCAGCCAGGGAATACTACGAGACCCACACAGCCTCGTCCCTGTGCCACCATGCCCTTACCAGCCAGGGAATACTACGAGACCCACACAGCCTGGTCCCTGTGCCACCATGCCCTTACCACCCAGGGAATACTACGAGACCCACACAGCCTGGTCCCTGTGCCACCATGCCCTTACCAGCCAGGGAATACTACGAGACCCACACAGCCTGGTCCCTGTGCCACCATGCCCTTACCAGCCAGGGAATACTACGAGACCCACACAGCCTGGTCCCTCTGCCACCATGCCCTTACCAGCCAGGGAATACTACGAGACCCACACAGCCTCGTCCCTGTGCCACCATGCCCTTACCAGCCAGGGAATACTACGAGACCCACACAGCCTGGTCCCTGTGCCACCATGCCCTTACCACCCAGGGAATACTACGAGACCCACACAGCCTGGTCCCTGTGCCACCATGCCCTTACCAGCCAGGGAATACTACGTGACCCACACAGCCTGGTCCCTGTGCCACCATGCCCTTACTAGCCAGGGAATACTACGAGACCCACACAGCCTGGTCCCTGTACCACCATGCCCTTACCAACCAGGGAATACTACAGGACCCACACAGCCTGGTCCCTGTGCCGCCATGCCCTTACCAGCCAGGTATACTACGAGACCCACACAGCCTGGTCCCTGTGCCACCATGCTCTTACCAGCCAGGGGATACTACAAGACCCACACAGCCTGGTCCCTGTGCCACCATGCCCTTACCAGCCAGGGAATACTACGGGACCCACACAGCCTGGTCCCTGTGCCACCATGCCCTTACCAGCCAGGGAATACTACAGGACCCACACAGCCTGGTCCCTGTGCCGCCATGCCCTTACCAGCCAGGTATACTACGAGACCCACACAGCCTGGTCCCTGTGCCACCATGCTCTTACCAGCCAGGGGATACTACAAGACCCACACAGCCTGGTCCCTGTGCCACCATGCCCTTACCAGCCAGGGAATACTACGGGACCCACACAGCCTAGTCCCTGTGCCACCATGCCCTTACCTGCCAGGGAATACTACAAGACCCACACAGCCTGGTCCCTGTGCCACCATGCCCTTACCAGCCAGGGAATATTACGGGACCCACACAGCCTGATCCCTGTGCCGCCATGCCCTTACCAGCCAGGGAATACTACGGGACCCACACAGCCTGATCCCTGTGCCGCCATGCCCTTACCAGCCAGGGAATACTACGGGACCCACACAGCCTGGTCCCTGTGCCACCATGCTCTTACCAGCCAGGGAATACTACGGGACCCACACAGCCTAGTCCCTGTGCCACCATGCCCTTACCTGCCAGGGAATACTACAAGACCCACACAGCCTGGTCCCTGTGCCACCATGCCCTTACCAGCCAGGGAATATTACGGGACCCACACAGCCTGGTCCCTGTGCCGCCATGCCCTTACCAGCCAGGGAATACTACGGGACCCACACAGCCTGATCCCTGTGCCGCCATGCCCTTACCAGCCAGGGAATACTACGGGACCCACACAGCCTGGTCCCTGTGCCACCATGCTCTTACCAGCCAGGGAATACTACGGGACCCACACAGCCTAGTCCCTGTGCCACCATGCCCTTACCAGCCAGGGAATACTACGAGACCCACACAGCCTGGTCCCTGTGCCACCATGCCCTTACCAGCCAGGGAATACTACAGGACCCACACAGCCTGGTCCCTGTGCCGCCATGCCCTTACCAGCCAGGGAATACTACGGGACCCACACAGCGTAGTCCCTGTGCCACCATGCCCTTACCAGCCAGGGAATACTACGGGACCCACACAGCCTGGTCCCTGTGCCACCATGCTCTTACCAGCCAGGGAATACTACGGGACCCACACAGCCTTGTCCCTGTGCCACCATGCCCTTACCAGCCAGGGAATACTACGGGACACACACAGCCTGGTCCCTGTGCCACCATGCCCTTACCAGCCAGGGAATACTACGAGACCCACACAGCCTGGTCCCTGTGCCACCATGCCCTTACCAGCCAGGGAATACTACAGGACCCACACAGCCTAGTCCCTGTGCCACCATGCCCTTACCAGCCAGGGAATACTACGAGACCCACACAGCCTGATCCCTGTGCCACCATGCCCTTACCAGCCAGGGGATACTACGGGACCCACACAGCCTAGTCCCTGTGCCACCATGCCCTTACCAGCCAGGGGATACTACGGGACCCACACAGCCTGGTCCCTGTGCCACCATGCCCTTACCAGCCAGGGAATACTACGAGACCCACACAGCCTGGTCTCTGTGCCACCATGCCCTTACCAGCCAGGGAATACTACGGGACACACACAGCCTGGTCCCTGTGCCACCATGCCCTTACCAGCCAGGGAATACTACGAGACCCACACAGCCTGGTCCCTGTGCCACCATGCCCTTACCAGCCAGGTATACTACGGGACACACACAGCATGGTCCCTGTGCCACCATGCTCTTACCAGCCAGGGGATACTACAAGACCCACACAGCCTGGTCCCTGTGCCACCATGCCCTTACCAGCCAGGGAATACTACGGGACCCACACAGCCTGGTCCCTGTGCCACCATGCCCTTACCAGCCAGGGAATACTACAGGACCCACACAGCCTGGTCCCTGTGCCGCCATGCCCTTACCAGCCAGGTATACTACGAGACCCACACAGCCTCGTCCCTGTGCCACCATGCTCTTACCAGCCAGGGGATACTACAAGACCCACACAGCCTGGTCCCTGTGCCACCATGCCCTTACCAGCCAGGGAATACTACGGGACCCACACAGCCTAGTCCCTGTGCCACCATGCCCTTACCTGCCAGGGAATACTACAAGACCCACACAGCCTGGTCCCTGTGCCACCATGCCCTTACCAGCCAGGGAATATTACGGGACCCACACAGCCTGATCCCTGTGCCGCCATGCCCTTACCAGCCAGGGAATACTACGGGACCCACACAGCCTGATCCCTGTGCCGCCATGCCCTTACCAGCCAGGTATACTACGAGACCCACACAGCCTGGTCCCTGTGCCACCATGCCCTTACCAGCCAGGGAATACTACGGGACCCACACAGCCTAGTCCCTGTGCCACCATGCCCTTACCAGCCAGGGAATACTACGGGACCCACACAGCCTGGTCCCTGTGCCACCATGCTCTTACCAGCCAGGGAATACTACGGGACCCACACAGCCTGGTCCCTGTGCCACTATGCCCTTACCAGCCAGGGAATACTACGGGACACACACAGCCTGGTCCCTGTGCCACCATGCCCTTACCAGCCAGGGAATACTACGAGACCCACACAGCCTGGTCCCTGTGCCACCATGCCCTTACCAGCCAGGGAATACTACAGGACCCACACAGCCTAGTCCCTGTGCCACCATGCCCTTACCAGCCAGGGAATACTACGAGACCCACACAGCCTGATCCCTGTGCCACCATGCCCTTACCAGCCAGGGGATACTACGGGACCCACACAGCCTAGTCCCTGTGCCACCATGCCCTTAACAGCCAGGGGATACTACGGGACCCACACAGCCTGGTCCCTGTGCCACCATGCCCTTACCAGCCAGGGAATACTACGAGACCCACACAGCCTGGTCTCTGTGCCACCATGCCCTTACCAGCCAGGGAATACTACGGGACACACACAGCCTGGTCCCTGTGCCACCATGCCCTTACCAGCCAGGGAATACTACGAGACCCACACAGCCTGGTCCCTGTGCCACCATGCCCTTACCAGCCAGGGAATACTACGGGACACACACAGCATGGTCCTTGTGCCACCATGCCCTTACCAGCCAGGGGATACTACGAGACCCACACAGCCTAGTCCCTGTGCCACCATGCCCTTAACAGCCAGGGAATACTACGAGACCCACACAGCCTGGTCCCTGTGCCACCATGCCCTTACCAGCCAGGGGATACTACGGGAGCCACACAGCCTAGTCCCTCTGCCACCATGCCCTTACCACCCAGGGAATACTACGAGACCCACACAGCCTGGTCCCTGTGCCACCATGCCCTTACCAGCCAGGGAATACTACGAGACCCACACAGCCTGGTCCCTGTGCCTCCATGCCCTTACCAGCCAGGGAATAATACGGGACCCACACAGCCTAGTCCCTCTGCCACCATGCCCTTACCAGCCAGGGAATACTACGGGACCCACACAGCCTGGTCCCTGTGCCACCATGCCCTTACCAGCCAGGGAATACTACGAGACCCACACAGCTTAGTCCCTGTGCCACCATGCCCTTACCAGCCAGGGAATACTACAGGACCCACACAGCCTGGTCCCTGTGCCACCATGCCCTTACCAGCCAGGGAATACTATGAGACCCACACAGCCTGGTCCCTGTGCCACCATGCCCTTACCCAGCCAGGGAATACTACGAGACCTGCACAGCCTGGTCCCTGTGCCACCATGCCCTTACCAGCCAGTGAATACTACAGGACCCACACAGCCTAGTCCCTGTGCCACCATGCCCTTACCAGCCAGGGAATACTACGAGACCCACACAGCCTGGTCCCTGTGCCACCATGCCCTTACCAGCCAGGGAATACTACGGGACTCACACAGCCTAATCCCTGTGCCACCATGCCCTTACCAGCCAGGGAATACTACGGGACCCACACAGCCTAGTCCCTGTGCCACCATGCCCTTACCAGCCAGGGAATACTACAGGACCCACACAGCCTGGTCCCTGTGCCACCATGCCCTTACCAGCCAGGTATACTACGGGACGCACACAGCCTGGTCCCTGTGCCACCATGCCCTTACCAGCCAGGGAGTACTACGAGACCCACACAGCCTAGTCCCTGTGCCACCATGCCCTTACCAGCCAGGGGATACTACGGGACCCACACAGCCTAGTCCCTGCGCCACCATGCCCTTACCAGCCAGGGAATACTACGAGACCCACACAGCCTGGTCCCTCTGCCACCATGCCCTTACCAGCCAGGGAATAATACGAGACCCACACAGCCTGGTCCCTGTGCCACCATGCCCTTACCACCCAGGGAATACTACGAGACCCACACAGCCTGGTCCCTGTGCCACCATGCCCTTACCAGCCAGGGAATACTACGGGACCCACACAGCCTGGTCCCTGTCCACCATGCCCTTACCAGCCAGGGAATACTATGAGACCCACACAGCCTGGTATCTGTGCCACCATGCCCTTACTAGCCAGGGAATACTACGAGACCCACACAGCCTGGTCCCTGTGCCACCATGCCCTTACCACCCAGGGAATACTACGAGACCCACACAGCCTGGTTCCTGTGCCACCATGCCCTTACCAGCCAGGGAATACTACGAGACCCACACAGCCTGGTCCCTGTGCCACCATGCCCTTACCAGCCAGGGAATACTACGAGACCCACACAGCCTGGTCCCTGTGCCACCATGCCCTTACCAGCCAGGGAATACTACGGGACCCACACAGCCTGGTCCCTGTGCCACCATGTCCCTACCAGCCAGGGAATACTACGAGACCCACACAGCCTGGTCCCTGTGCCACCATGCCCTTACCAGCCAGGGAATACTACGGGACCCACACAGCCTGGTCCCTGTGCCACCATGCCCTTACTAGCCAGGGAATACTACGAGACCCACACAGCCTGGTCCCTGTACCACCATGCCCTTACCAACCAGGGAATACTACAGGACCCACACAGCCTGGTCCCTGTGCCACCATGTCCCTACCAGCCAGGGAATACTACGAGACCCACACAGCCTGGTCCCTGTGCCACCATGCTCTTACCAGCCAGGGAATACTACGGGACCCACACAGCCTGATCCCTGTGCCGCCATGCCCTTACCAGCCAGGGAATACTACGAGACCCACACAGCCTGGTCCCTGTGCCACCATGCCCTTACCAGCCAGGTATACTACGAGACCCACACAGCCTGGTCCCTGTGCCACCATGCTCTTACCAGCCAGGGAATACTACGGGACCCACACAGCCTGGTCCCTGTGCCACCATGCCCTTACCCAGCCAGGGAATACTACGAGACCCACACAGCCTGGTCCCTGTGCCACCATGCCCTTACCAGCCAGGGAATACTACGAGACCCACACAGCCTAGTCCCTGTGCCACCATGCCCTTACCAGCCAGGGAATACTATGAGACCCACACAGCCTGGTCCCTGTGCCACCATGCCCTTACCCAGCCAGGGAATACTACGAGACCTGCACAGCCTGGTCCCTGTGCCACCATGCCCTTACCAGCCAGTGAATACTACAGGACCCACACAGCCTGGTCCCTGTGCCACCATGCCCTTACCAGCCAGGGAATACTACGGGACCCACACAGCCTGGTCCCTGTGCCACCATGCCCTTACCAGCCAGGGAATACTACGGGACCCACACAGCCTAGTCCCTGTGCCATCATGCCCTTACCAGCCAGGGAATACTACAGGACCCACACAGCCTAGTCCCTGTGCCACCATGCCCTTACCAGCCAGGGAATATTACGAGACCCACACAGCATCGTCCCTGTGCCACCATACCCTTACCAGCCAGGGAATACTACGGGACCCACACAGCCTGGTCCCTGTGCCACCATGCCCTTACCAGCCAGGGAATACTACGAGACCCACACAGCCTGGTCCCTGTGCCACCATGCCCTTACCAGCCAGGGAATACTACAAGACCCACACAGCCTGGTCCCTGTGCCACCATGCCCTTACCAGCCAGGGAATACTACGAGACCCACACAGCCTAGTCCCTGTGCCACCATGCCCTTACCAGCCAGGGAATACTACGAGACCCACACAGCCTGGTCCCTGTGCCACCATGCCCTTACCAGCCAGGGAATACTACAGGACCCACATAGCCTAGTCCCTGTGCCACCATGCCCTTACCAGCCAGGGAATACTATGAGACCCACACAGCCTGGTCCCTGTGCCTCCATGCCCTTACCCAGCCAGGGAATACTACGAGACCCACACAGCCTGGTCCCTGTGCCACCATGCCCTTACCAGCCAGGGAATACTACGAGACCCACTCAGCCTAGTCCCTGTGCCACCATGCCCTTACCAGCCAGGGAATATTACTAGACCCACACAGCCTGGTCCCTGTGCCACCATGCCCTTACCAGCCAGGGAATATTACGAGACCCACACAGCATAGTCCCTGTGCCACCATGCCCTTACCAGCCAGGGAATACTACGAGACCCACACAGCCTAGTCCCTGTGCCACCATGCCCTTACCACCCAGGGAATACTACGAGACCCACACAGCCTAGTCCCTGTGCCACCATGCCCTTACCAGCCAGGGGATACTACGGGACCCACACAGCCTAGTCCCTGTGCCACCATGCCCTTACCAGCCAGGGAATATTACGAGACCCACACAGCCTAGTCCCTGTGCCACCATGCCCTTACCAGCCAGGGAATACTACAGGACCCACACAGCCTAGTCCCTGTGCCACCATGCCCTTACCAGCCAGGGAATATTACGAGACCCACACAGCCTAGTCCCTGTGCCACCATGCCCTTACCAGCCAGGGAATACTACGGGACCCACACAGCCTAGTCCCTGTGCCACCATACCCTTACCAGCCAGGGAATACTACGGGAGCCACACTGCCTGGTCCCTGTGCCACCATGCCCTTACCAGCCAGGGAATACTACGAGACCCACACAGCCTAGTCCCTGTGCCACCATGCCCTTACCAGCCAGGGAATACTACGAGACCCACACAGCCTAGTCCCTGTGCCACCATGCCCTTACCAGCCAGGGAATACTACGAGACCCACACAGCCTGGTCCCTGTGCCACCATGCCCTTACCAGCCAGGGGATACTACAGGCCCCACACAGCCTGGTCCCTGTGCCACCATGCCCTTACTAGCCAGGGAATACTACGAGACCCACACAGCCTGGTCCCTGTGCCGCCAATGCCCTTACCAGCCAGGGAATACTACGAGACCCACACAGCCTAGTCCCTGTGCCGCCATGCCCTTACCAGCCAGGGAATACTACGTGACCCACACAGCCTAGTCCCTGTGCCACCATGCCCTTACCAGCCAGGGAATACTACGTGACCCACACAGCCTAGTCCCTGTGCCACCATGCCCTTACCAGCCAGGGAATACTACGAGACCCACACAGCCTGGTCCCTGTGCCACCATGCCCTTACCAGCCAGGGAATATTACGAGACCCACACAGCATAGTCCCTGTGCCACCATGCCCTTACCAGCCAGGGAATACTACGGGACCCACACATCCTGGTCCCTGTGCCACCATGCCCTTACCAGCCAGGGAATATTACGAGACCCACACAGCCTAGTCCCTGTGCCACCATGCCCTTACCCAGCCAGGGAATACTACGGGACCCACACAGCCTGGTCCCTGTGCACCATGCCCTTACCAGCCAGGGAATACTACGGGACCCACACAGCCTAGTCCCTGTGCCACCATGCCCTTACCAGCCAGGGAATACTACGAGACCCACACAGCCTGGTCCCTGTGCCACCATGCCCTTACCAGCCAGGGATACTACGAGACCCACACAGCCTGGTCCCTGTGCCACCATGCCCTTTCCAGCCAGGGAATACTACAGGCCCCACACAGCCTGGTCCCTGTGCCACCATGCCCTTACTAGCCAGGGAATACTACGAGACCTGCACAGCCTGGTCCCTGTGCCACCATGCCCTTACCAGCCAGGGATACTACGAGACCCACACAGCCTGGTCCCTGTGCCACCATGCCCTTTCCAGCCAGGGAATACTACAGGCCCCACACAGCCTGGTCCCTGTGCCACCATGCCCTTACCAGCCAGGGAATACTACGAGACCCACACAGCCTGGTCCCTGTGCCACCATGCCCTTACCAGCCAGGGATACTACGAGACCCACACAGCCTGGTCCCTGTGCCACCATGTCCTTACCAGCCAGGGAATACTACGGGACCCACACAGCCTGATCCCTGTGCCACCATGCCCTTAGCAGCCAGGGAATACTATGAGACCCACACAGCCTGGTCCCTGTGCCACCATGCCCTTACCAGCTAGGGAATACTACGAGACCCACACAGCCTAGTCCATGTGCCACCATGCCCTTACCAGCCAGGGAATACTACGGGACCCACACAGCCTGGTCCCTGTGGCACCATGCCCTTACCAGCCAGGGAATACTACGAGACCCACACAAACCCACACAGCATAGTCCCTGTGCCACCATGCCCTTACCATCTAGGGAATACTAAGAGACCCACACAGCCGGGTCCCTGTGCCACCATGCCCTTACCAGCCAGGGAATACTAAGAGACCCACACAGCCTGGTCCCTGTGCCACCATGCCCTTACCAGCCAGGGAATACTACGGGACCCACACAGCCTGGTCCCTGTGCCACCATGCCCTTACCAGCCAGGGAATACTACGGGACCCACACAGCCTGGTCCCTGTGCCACCATACCCTTACCAGCCAGGGAATACTACGGGACCCACATAGCCTAGTCACTGTGCCACCATGCCCTTTCCTGCCAGGGGATACTACGGGACCCACACAGCCCAGTCCCTGTGCCACCATGCCCTTACCAGCCAGGGAATACTACGGGACCCGCACAGCCTAGTCCCTGTGCCACCATGCCCTTACCAGCCAGGGAATACTACTAGACCCACACAGCATAGTCCCTGTGCCACCATGCCCTTACCAGCCAGGGAATACTACGGGACCCACACAGCCTAGTCCCTGTGCCACCATGCCCTTACCAGCCAGGGGATACTACGGGACCCACACAGCATAGTCCCTGTGCCACCATGCCCTTACCAGCCAGGGAATACTACGAGACCCACACAGTCTAGTCCCTGTGCCACCATGCCCTTACCAGCCAGGGAATACTACGAGACCCACACAGCCTGGTCCCTGTGCCACCATGCCCTTACCCAGCCAGGGAATACTACGAGACCCACACAGCCTAGTCCCTGTGCCACCATGCCCTTACCAGCCAGGGAATACTACGGGACCCACACAGCCTGGTCCCTGTGCCACCATGCCCTTACCAGCCAGGGAATACTACGGGACCCACACAGCCTGGTCCCTGTGCCACCATGCCCTTACCAGCCAGGGAATACTACGGGACCCACATAGCCTAGTCCCTGTGCCACCATGCCCTTACCAGCCAGGGAATACTATGAGACCCACACAGCCTAGTCCCTGTGCCACCATGCCCTTACCAGCCAGGGAATACTACGAGACCCACACAGCCTGGTCCCTGTGCCACCATGCCCTTACCAGCCAGGAATACTACGGGACCCACACAGCCTGGTCCCTGTGCCACCATGCCCTTACCAGCCAGGAATACTACGGGACCCAAACAGCCTGGTCCCTGTGCCACCATGCCCTTACCAGCCAGGGAATACTATGGGACCCACACAGCTTGGCCCCTGTGCCACCATGCCCTTACCAGCCAGGGAATACTACGAGACCCACACAGCCTGGTCCCTGTTCCACCATGCCCTTACCAGCCAGGGAATACTAAGAGACCCACACAGCCTGGTCCCTGTGCCACCATGCCCTTACCAGCCAGGGAATACTAAGAGACCCACACAGCTTGGTCCCTGTGCCACCATGCCCTTACCAGCCAGGGAATACTAAGAGACCCACACAGCCTGGTCCCTGTGCCACCATGCCCTTACCAGCCAGGGAATACTACGGGACCCACACAGCCTAGTCCCTGTGCCACCATGCCCTTACCAGCCAGGGAATACTACGGGACCCACACAGCCTAGTCCCTGTGCCACCATGCCCTTACCAGCCAGGGAATACTACGAGACCCACACAGCCTAGTCCCTGTGCCACCATGCCCTTACCAGCCAGGGAATACTACAGGACCCACACAGCCTGGTCCCTGTGCCACCATGCCCTTACCAGCCAGGGGATACTACGAGACCCACACAGCCTGGTCCCTGTGCCACCATGCACTTACCAGCCAGGGAATACTACAGGACCCACACAGCCTAGTCCCTCTGCCACCATGCCCTTACCAGCCAGGGAATACTACGAGACCCGCACAGCCTAGTCCCTGTGCCACCATGCCCTTACCACCCAGGGAATACTACGAGACCCACACAGCCTGGTCCCTGTACCACCATGCCCTTACCAGCCAGGGAATACTACGGGACCCAAACAGCCTGGTCCCTGTGCCACCATGCCCTTACCAGCCAGGGAATACTACTAGACCCACACAGCATAGTCCATGTGCCACCATCACTTACCAGCCAGGGAATACTACAGGACCCACACAGTCTAGTCCCTGTGCCACCATGCCCTTACCAGCCAGGGAATACTACGAGACCCACACAGCCTAGTCCCTGTGCCACCATGCCCTTACCAGCCAGGGAATACTACTAGACCCACACAGCATAGTCCCTGTGCCACCATGCCCTTACCAGCCAGGGAATACTACAGGACCCACACAGCCCAGTCCCTGCGCCACCATGCCCTTACCAGCCAGGGAATACTACGAGACCCACACGGCCTGGTCCCTGTGCCACCATGCCCTTACCAGCCAGGGAATACTACGGGACCCACACAGCCTAGTCCCTGTGCCACCATGCCCTTACCAGCCAGGGGATACTACGAGACCCACACAGCCTGGTCCCTGTGCCACCATGCCCTTACCAGCCAGGGGATACTACAGGACCCACACAGCCTAGTCCCTGTGCCACCATGCCCTTACCAGCCAGGGAATACTACGGGACCCACACAGCCTGGTCCCTGTGCCACCATGCCCTTACCAGCCAGGAATACTACGGGACCCACACAGCCTGGTCCCTGTGCCACCATGCCCTTACCAGCCAGGGAATACTACGGGACCCACACAGCCTGGTCCCTGTGCCACCATGCCCTTACCAGCCAGGGAATACTACGGGACCCACACAGCCTGGTCACTGTGCCACCATGCCCTTACCAGCCAGGGAATACTACGAGACCCACACAGCCTGGTCCCTGTGCCACCATGCCCTTACCAGCCAGGAATACTACGAGACCCACACAGCCTGGTCCCTGTGCCACCATGCCCTTACCAGCCAGGGAATACTACGTGACCCACACAGCCTGGTCACTGTGCCACCATGCCCTTACCAGCCAGGGAATACTACGAGACCCACACAGCCTGGTCCCTGTGCCACCATGCCCTTACCAGCCAGGAATACTACGAGACCCACACAGCCTGGTCCCTGTGCCACCATGCCCTTACCAGCCAGGGAATACTACGTGACCCACACAGCCTGGTCACTGTGCCACCATGCCCTTACCAGCCAGGGAATACTACGAGACCCACACAGCCTGGTCCCTGTGCCACCATGCCCTTACCAGCCAGGGAATACTACGAGACCCACACAGCCTGGTCCCTGTGCCACCATGCCCTTACCAGCCAGGGGATACTACGGGACCCACACAGCCTAGTCCCTGTGCCACCATGCCCTTACCAGCCAGGGAATACTACCAGACCCACACAGCCTAGTCCCTGTGCCACCATGCCCTTACCAGCCAGGGAATACTACGAGACCCACACAGCCTAGTCCCTGTGCCACCATGCCCTTACCAGCCAGGGAATACTACGAGACCCACACAGCCTGGTCCCTGTGCCACCATGCCCTTACCAGCCAGGGAATACTACGAGACCCACACAGCATAGTCCCTCTGCCACCATGCCCTTACCAGCCAGGGAATACTACCAGACCCATACAGCCTGGTCCCTGTGCCACCATGCCCTTACCCAGCCAGGGAATACTACAAGACCCACACAGCCTAGTCCCTGTGCCACCATGCCCTTACCAGCCAGGGAATACTACAAGACCCACACAGCCTGGTCCCTGTGCCATCATGCCCTTACCAGCCAGGGAATACTACAGGACCCACACTGCCTGGTCCCTGTGCCACCATGCCCTTACCAGCCAGGGAATACTACAGGACCCGCCCAGCCTGGTCCCTGTGCCACCATGCCCTTACCAGCCAGGGAATACTACGAGACCCACACAGCCTGGTCCCTGTGCCACCATGCCCTTACCAGCCAGGGAATACTACGAGACCCACACAGCCTGGTCCCTGTGCCACCATGCCCTTACCAGCCAGGGAATACTACGGGACCCACACAGCCTAGTCCCTGTGCCACCATGCCCTTACCAGCCAGGGAATACTACGGGACCCACACAGCCTAGTCCCTCTGCCACCATGCCCTAACCCAGCCAGGGAATACTACGAGACCCACACAGCCTGGTCCCTGTGCCACCATGCCCTTACCTGCCAGGGAATACTATGGGACCCACACAGCCTAGTCCCTGTGCCATCATGCCCTTACCAGCCAGGGAATACTACGGGACCCACACAGCCTAGTCCCTGTGCCACCATGCCCTTACCAGCCAGGGAATACTACGGGACCCACACAGCCTAATCCCTGTGCCACCATGCCCTTACCAGCCAGGGGATACTACGAGACCCACACAGCCTAGTCCCTGTGCCACCATGCCCTTACCAGCCAGGGAATACTACAGGACCCACACAGCCTGGTCCCTGTGTCACCATGCCCTTACCAGCCAGGGAATACTACGGGACCCACACAGCCTGG
The DNA here is from genome assembly GCF_040937935.1 of Hyperolius riggenbachi. NCBI lineage: Eukaryota > Metazoa > Chordata > Amphibia > Anura > Hyperoliidae > Hyperolius > Hyperolius riggenbachi. The sequence continues at coordinate 291,986,016 of NC_090655.1, read as the reverse complement.
TCCCTGTGCCACCATGCCCTTACCAGCCAGGGAATACTACGAGACCCACACAGCCTGGTCCCTGTGCCACCATGCCCTTACCAGCCAGGGAATACTACGAGACCCACACAGCCTGGTCCCTCTGCCACCATGCCCTTACCAGCCAGGGAATACTACGAGACCCACACAGCCTCGTCCCTGTGCCACCATGCCCTTACCAGCCAGGGAATACTACGAGACCCACACAGCCTGGTCCCTGTGCCACCATGCCCTTACCACCCAGGGAATACTACGAGACCCACACAGCCTGGTCCCTGTGCCACCATGCCCTTACCAGCCAGGGAATACTACGAGACCCACACAGCCTGGTCCCTGTGCCACCATGCCCTTACCAGCCAGGGAATACTACGAGACCCACACAGCCTGGTCCCTCTGCCACCATGCCCTTACCAGCCAGGGAATACTACGAGACCCACACAGCCTCGTCCCTGTGCCACCATGCCCTTACCAGCCAGGGAATACTACGAGACCCACACAGCCTGGTCCCTGTGCCACCATGCCCTTACCACCCAGGGAATACTACGAGACCCACACAGCCTGGTCCCTGTGCCACCATGCCCTTACCAGCCAGGGAATACTACGTGACCCACACAGCCTGGTCCCTGTGCCACCATGCCCTTACTAGCCAGGGAATACTACGAGACCCACACAGCCTGGTCCCTGTACCACCATGCCCTTACCAACCAGGGAATACTACAGGACCCACACAGCCTGGTCCCTGTGCCGCCATGCCCTTACCAGCCAGGTATACTACGAGACCCACACAGCCTGGTCCCTGTGCCACCATGCTCTTACCAGCCAGGGGATACTACAAGACCCACACAGCCTGGTCCCTGTGCCACCATGCCCTTACCAGCCAGGGAATACTACGGGACCCACACAGCCTGGTCCCTGTGCCACCATGCCCTTACCAGCCAGGGAATACTACAGGACCCACACAGCCTGGTCCCTGTGCCGCCATGCCCTTACCAGCCAGGTATACTACGAGACCCACACAGCCTGGTCCCTGTGCCACCATGCTCTTACCAGCCAGGGGATACTACAAGACCCACACAGCCTGGTCCCTGTGCCACCATGCCCTTACCAGCCAGGGAATACTACGGGACCCACACAGCCTAGTCCCTGTGCCACCATGCCCTTACCTGCCAGGGAATACTACAAGACCCACACAGCCTGGTCCCTGTGCCACCATGCCCTTACCAGCCAGGGAATATTACGGGACCCACACAGCCTGATCCCTGTGCCGCCATGCCCTTACCAGCCAGGGAATACTACGGGACCCACACAGCCTGATCCCTGTGCCGCCATGCCCTTACCAGCCAGGGAATACTACGGGACCCACACAGCCTGGTCCCTGTGCCACCATGCTCTTACCAGCCAGGGAATACTACGGGACCCACACAGCCTAGTCCCTGTGCCACCATGCCCTTACCTGCCAGGGAATACTACAAGACCCACACAGCCTGGTCCCTGTGCCACCATGCCCTTACCAGCCAGGGAATATTACGGGACCCACACAGCCTGGTCCCTGTGCCGCCATGCCCTTACCAGCCAGGGAATACTACGGGACCCACACAGCCTGATCCCTGTGCCGCCATGCCCTTACCAGCCAGGGAATACTACGGGACCCACACAGCCTGGTCCCTGTGCCACCATGCTCTTACCAGCCAGGGAATACTACGGGACCCACACAGCCTAGTCCCTGTGCCACCATGCCCTTACCAGCCAGGGAATACTACGAGACCCACACAGCCTGGTCCCTGTGCCACCATGCCCTTACCAGCCAGGGAATACTACAGGACCCACACAGCCTGGTCCCTGTGCCGCCATGCCCTTACCAGCCAGGGAATACTACGGGACCCACACAGCGTAGTCCCTGTGCCACCATGCCCTTACCAGCCAGGGAATACTACGGGACCCACACAGCCTGGTCCCTGTGCCACCATGCTCTTACCAGCCAGGGAATACTACGGGACCCACACAGCCTTGTCCCTGTGCCACCATGCCCTTACCAGCCAGGGAATACTACGGGACACACACAGCCTGGTCCCTGTGCCACCATGCCCTTACCAGCCAGGGAATACTACGAGACCCACACAGCCTGGTCCCTGTGCCACCATGCCCTTACCAGCCAGGGAATACTACAGGACCCACACAGCCTAGTCCCTGTGCCACCATGCCCTTACCAGCCAGGGAATACTACGAGACCCACACAGCCTGATCCCTGTGCCACCATGCCCTTACCAGCCAGGGGATACTACGGGACCCACACAGCCTAGTCCCTGTGCCACCATGCCCTTACCAGCCAGGGGATACTACGGGACCCACACAGCCTGGTCCCTGTGCCACCATGCCCTTACCAGCCAGGGAATACTACGAGACCCACACAGCCTGGTCTCTGTGCCACCATGCCCTTACCAGCCAGGGAATACTACGGGACACACACAGCCTGGTCCCTGTGCCACCATGCCCTTACCAGCCAGGGAATACTACGAGACCCACACAGCCTGGTCCCTGTGCCACCATGCCCTTACCAGCCAGGTATACTACGGGACACACACAGCATGGTCCCTGTGCCACCATGCTCTTACCAGCCAGGGGATACTACAAGACCCACACAGCCTGGTCCCTGTGCCACCATGCCCTTACCAGCCAGGGAATACTACGGGACCCACACAGCCTGGTCCCTGTGCCACCATGCCCTTACCAGCCAGGGAATACTACAGGACCCACACAGCCTGGTCCCTGTGCCGCCATGCCCTTACCAGCCAGGTATACTACGAGACCCACACAGCCTCGTCCCTGTGCCACCATGCTCTTACCAGCCAGGGGATACTACAAGACCCACACAGCCTGGTCCCTGTGCCACCATGCCCTTACCAGCCAGGGAATACTACGGGACCCACACAGCCTAGTCCCTGTGCCACCATGCCCTTACCTGCCAGGGAATACTACAAGACCCACACAGCCTGGTCCCTGTGCCACCATGCCCTTACCAGCCAGGGAATATTACGGGACCCACACAGCCTGATCCCTGTGCCGCCATGCCCTTACCAGCCAGGGAATACTACGGGACCCACACAGCCTGATCCCTGTGCCGCCATGCCCTTACCAGCCAGGTATACTACGAGACCCACACAGCCTGGTCCCTGTGCCACCATGCCCTTACCAGCCAGGGAATACTACGGGACCCACACAGCCTAGTCCCTGTGCCACCATGCCCTTACCAGCCAGGGAATACTACGGGACCCACACAGCCTGGTCCCTGTGCCACCATGCTCTTACCAGCCAGGGAATACTACGGGACCCACACAGCCTGGTCCCTGTGCCACTATGCCCTTACCAGCCAGGGAATACTACGGGACACACACAGCCTGGTCCCTGTGCCACCATGCCCTTACCAGCCAGGGAATACTACGAGACCCACACAGCCTGGTCCCTGTGCCACCATGCCCTTACCAGCCAGGGAATACTACAGGACCCACACAGCCTAGTCCCTGTGCCACCATGCCCTTACCAGCCAGGGAATACTACGAGACCCACACAGCCTGATCCCTGTGCCACCATGCCCTTACCAGCCAGGGGATACTACGGGACCCACACAGCCTAGTCCCTGTGCCACCATGCCCTTAACAGCCAGGGGATACTACGGGACCCACACAGCCTGGTCCCTGTGCCACCATGCCCTTACCAGCCAGGGAATACTACGAGACCCACACAGCCTGGTCTCTGTGCCACCATGCCCTTACCAGCCAGGGAATACTACGGGACACACACAGCCTGGTCCCTGTGCCACCATGCCCTTACCAGCCAGGGAATACTACGAGACCCACACAGCCTGGTCCCTGTGCCACCATGCCCTTACCAGCCAGGGAATACTACGGGACACACACAGCATGGTCCTTGTGCCACCATGCCCTTACCAGCCAGGGGATACTACGAGACCCACACAGCCTAGTCCCTGTGCCACCATGCCCTTAACAGCCAGGGAATACTACGAGACCCACACAGCCTGGTCCCTGTGCCACCATGCCCTTACCAGCCAGGGGATACTACGGGAGCCACACAGCCTAGTCCCTCTGCCACCATGCCCTTACCACCCAGGGAATACTACGAGACCCACACAGCCTGGTCCCTGTGCCACCATGCCCTTACCAGCCAGGGAATACTACGAGACCCACACAGCCTGGTCCCTGTGCCTCCATGCCCTTACCAGCCAGGGAATAATACGGGACCCACACAGCCTAGTCCCTCTGCCACCATGCCCTTACCAGCCAGGGAATACTACGGGACCCACACAGCCTGGTCCCTGTGCCACCATGCCCTTACCAGCCAGGGAATACTACGAGACCCACACAGCTTAGTCCCTGTGCCACCATGCCCTTACCAGCCAGGGAATACTACAGGACCCACACAGCCTGGTCCCTGTGCCACCATGCCCTTACCAGCCAGGGAATACTATGAGACCCACACAGCCTGGTCCCTGTGCCACCATGCCCTTACCCAGCCAGGGAATACTACGAGACCTGCACAGCCTGGTCCCTGTGCCACCATGCCCTTACCAGCCAGTGAATACTACAGGACCCACACAGCCTAGTCCCTGTGCCACCATGCCCTTACCAGCCAGGGAATACTACGAGACCCACACAGCCTGGTCCCTGTGCCACCATGCCCTTACCAGCCAGGGAATACTACGGGACTCACACAGCCTAATCCCTGTGCCACCATGCCCTTACCAGCCAGGGAATACTACGGGACCCACACAGCCTAGTCCCTGTGCCACCATGCCCTTACCAGCCAGGGAATACTACAGGACCCACACAGCCTGGTCCCTGTGCCACCATGCCCTTACCAGCCAGGTATACTACGGGACGCACACAGCCTGGTCCCTGTGCCACCATGCCCTTACCAGCCAGGGAGTACTACGAGACCCACACAGCCTAGTCCCTGTGCCACCATGCCCTTACCAGCCAGGGGATACTACGGGACCCACACAGCCTAGTCCCTGCGCCACCATGCCCTTACCAGCCAGGGAATACTACGAGACCCACACAGCCTGGTCCCTCTGCCACCATGCCCTTACCAGCCAGGGAATAATACGAGACCCACACAGCCTGGTCCCTGTGCCACCATGCCCTTACCACCCAGGGAATACTACGAGACCCACACAGCCTGGTCCCTGTGCCACCATGCCCTTACCAGCCAGGGAATACTACGGGACCCACACAGCCTGGTCCCTGTCCACCATGCCCTTACCAGCCAGGGAATACTATGAGACCCACACAGCCTGGTATCTGTGCCACCATGCCCTTACTAGCCAGGGAATACTACGAGACCCACACAGCCTGGTCCCTGTGCCACCATGCCCTTACCACCCAGGGAATACTACGAGACCCACACAGCCTGGTTCCTGTGCCACCATGCCCTTACCAGCCAGGGAATACTACGAGACCCACACAGCCTGGTCCCTGTGCCACCATGCCCTTACCAGCCAGGGAATACTACGAGACCCACACAGCCTGGTCCCTGTGCCACCATGCCCTTACCAGCCAGGGAATACTACGGGACCCACACAGCCTGGTCCCTGTGCCACCATGTCCCTACCAGCCAGGGAATACTACGAGACCCACACAGCCTGGTCCCTGTGCCACCATGCCCTTACCAGCCAGGGAATACTACGGGACCCACACAGCCTGGTCCCTGTGCCACCATGCCCTTACTAGCCAGGGAATACTACGAGACCCACACAGCCTGGTCCCTGTACCACCATGCCCTTACCAACCAGGGAATACTACAGGACCCACACAGCCTGGTCCCTGTGCCACCATGTCCCTACCAGCCAGGGAATACTACGAGACCCACACAGCCTGGTCCCTGTGCCACCATGCTCTTACCAGCCAGGGAATACTACGGGACCCACACAGCCTGATCCCTGTGCCGCCATGCCCTTACCAGCCAGGGAATACTACGAGACCCACACAGCCTGGTCCCTGTGCCACCATGCCCTTACCAGCCAGGTATACTACGAGACCCACACAGCCTGGTCCCTGTGCCACCATGCTCTTACCAGCCAGGGAATACTACGGGACCCACACAGCCTGGTCCCTGTGCCACCATGCCCTTACCCAGCCAGGGAATACTACGAGACCCACACAGCCTGGTCCCTGTGCCACCATGCCCTTACCAGCCAGGGAATACTACGAGACCCACACAGCCTAGTCCCTGTGCCACCATGCCCTTACCAGCCAGGGAATACTATGAGACCCACACAGCCTGGTCCCTGTGCCACCATGCCCTTACCCAGCCAGGGAATACTACGAGACCTGCACAGCCTGGTCCCTGTGCCACCATGCCCTTACCAGCCAGTGAATACTACAGGACCCACACAGCCTGGTCCCTGTGCCACCATGCCCTTACCAGCCAGGGAATACTACGGGACCCACACAGCCTGGTCCCTGTGCCACCATGCCCTTACCAGCCAGGGAATACTACGGGACCCACACAGCCTAGTCCCTGTGCCATCATGCCCTTACCAGCCAGGGAATACTACAGGACCCACACAGCCTAGTCCCTGTGCCACCATGCCCTTACCAGCCAGGGAATATTACGAGACCCACACAGCATCGTCCCTGTGCCACCATACCCTTACCAGCCAGGGAATACTACGGGACCCACACAGCCTGGTCCCTGTGCCACCATGCCCTTACCAGCCAGGGAATACTACGAGACCCACACAGCCTGGTCCCTGTGCCACCATGCCCTTACCAGCCAGGGAATACTACAAGACCCACACAGCCTGGTCCCTGTGCCACCATGCCCTTACCAGCCAGGGAATACTACGAGACCCACACAGCCTAGTCCCTGTGCCACCATGCCCTTACCAGCCAGGGAATACTACGGGACCCACACAGCCTAGTCCCTGTGCCACCATGCCCTTACCAGCCAGGGAATACTACGAGACCCACACAGCCTGGTCCCTGTGCCACCATGCCCTTACCAGCCAGGGAATACTACAGGACCCACATAGCCTAGTCCCTGTGCCACCATGCCCTTACCAGCCAGGGAATACTATGAGACCCACACAGCCTGGTCCCTGTGCCTCCATGCCCTTACCCAGCCAGGGAATACTACGAGACCCACACAGCCTGGTCCCTGTGCCACCATGCCCTTACCAGCCAGGGAATACTACGAGACCCACTCAGCCTAGTCCCTGTGCCACCATGCCCTTACCAGCCAGGGGATACTACGGGACCCACACAGCCTAGTCCCTGTGCCACCATGCCCTTACCAGCCAGGGAATATTACGAGACCCACACAGCCTAGTCCCTGTGCCACCATGCCCTTACCAGCCAGGGAATACTACGGGACCCACACAGCCTAGTCCCTGTGCCACCATGCCCTTACCAGCCAGGGAATATTACGAGACCCACACAGCCTAGTCCCTGTGCCACCATGCCCTTACCAGCCAGGGAATACTACGGGACCCACACAGCCTAGTCCCTGTGCCACCATACCCTTACCAGCCAGGGAATACTACGGGAGCCACACTGCCTGGTCCCTGTGCCACCATGCCCTTACCAGCCAGGGAATACTACGAGACCCACACAGCCTAGTCCCTGTGCCACCATGCCCTTACCAGCCAGGGAATACTACGAGACCCACACAGCCTAGTCCCTGTGCCACCATGCCCTTACCAGCCAGGGAATACTACGAGACCCACACAGCCTGGTCCCTGTGCCACCATGCCCTTACCAGCCAGGGGATACTACAGGCCCCACACAGCCTGGTCCCTGTGCCACCATGCCCTTACTAGCCAGGGAATACTACGAGACCCACACAGCCTGGTCCCTGTGCCGCCAATGCCCTTACCAGCCAGGGAATACTACGAGACCCACACAGCCTAGTCCCTGTGCCGCCATGCCCTTACCAGCCAGGGAATACTACGTGACCCACACAGCCTAGTCCCTGTGCCACCATGCCCTTACCAGCCAGGGAATACTACGTGACCCACACAGCCTAGTCCCTGTGCCACCATGCCCTTACCAGCCAGGGAATACTACGAGACCCACACAGCCTGGTCCCTGTGCCACCATGCCCTTACCAGCCAGGGAATATTACGAGACCCACACAGCATAGTCCCTGTGCCACCATGCCCTTACCAGCCAGGGAATACTACGGGACCCACACATCCTGGTCCCTGTGCCACCATGCCCTTACCAGCCAGGGAATATTACGAGACCCACACAGCCTAGTCCCTGTGCCACCATGCCCTTACCCAGCCAGGGAATACTACGGGACCCACACAGCCTGGTCCCTGTGCACCATGCCCTTACCAGCCAGGGAATACTACGGGACCCACACAGCCTAGTCCCTGTGCCACCATGCCCTTACCAGCCAGGGAATACTACGAGACCCACACAGCCTGGTCCCTGTGCCACCATGCCCTTACCAGCCAGGGATACTACGAGACCCACACAGCCTGGTCCCTGTGCCACCATGCCCTTTCCAGCCAGGGAATACTACAGGCCCCACACAGCCTGGTCCCTGTGCCACCATGCCCTTACTAGCCAGGGAATACTACGAGACCTGCACAGCCTGGTCCCTGTGCCACCATGCCCTTACCAGCCAGGGATACTACGAGACCCACACAGCCTGGTCCCTGTGCCACCATGCCCTTTCCAGCCAGGGAATACTACAGGCCCCACACAGCCTGGTCCCTGTGCCACCATGCCCTTACCAGCCAGGGAATACTACGAGACCCACACAGCCTGGTCCCTGTGCCACCATGCCCTTACCAGCCAGGGATACTACGAGACCCACACAGCCTGGTCCCTGTGCCACCATGTCCTTACCAGCCAGGGAATACTACGGGACCCACACAGCCTGATCCCTGTGCCACCATGCCCTTAGCAGCCAGGGAATACTATGAGACCCACACAGCCTGGTCCCTGTGCCACCATGCCCTTACCAGCCAGGGAATACTACGAGACCCACACAGCCCAGTCCCTGTGCCACCATGCCCTTTCCAGCCAGGGAATACTACGGGACCCACACAGCCTGGTCCCTGTGCCACCATGCCCTTACCAGCCAGGGAATATTACGGGACCCACACAGCATAGTCCCTGTGCCACCATGCCCTTACCAGCCAGGGAATACTACAGGACCCACACAGCCTAGTCCCTATGCCACCATGCCCTTACCAGCCAGGGAATACTACAGGACCCACACAGCCTGGTCCCTGTGCCACCATGCCCTTACCAGCCAGGGAATACTACGAGACCCACACAGCCTGGTCCCTGTGCCACCATGCCCTTACCAGCCAGGGAATACTACAGGACCCACACAGCCTGGTCCCTGTGCCACCATGCCCTTACCAGCCAGGGAATACTACGAGACCCACACAGCCTGGTCCCTGTGCCACCATGCCCTTACCAGCCAGGGAATACTATGAGACCCACACAGCCTGGTCCCTGTGCCACCATGCCCTTACCAGCCAGGGAATATTACGAGACCCACACAGCCTGGTCCCTGTGCCACCATGCCCTTACCAGCCAGGGGATACTACGGGACCCACACAGCCTGGTCCCTGTGCCGCCATGCCCTTACCCAGCCAGGGAATACTACGAGACCCACACAGCCTGGTCCCTGTGCCACCATGCCCTTACCAGCAAGGGAATACTACGGGACCCACACAGCCTAGTCCCTGTGCCACCATGCCCTTACCAGCCAGGGAATACTACGAGACCCACACAGCCTAGTCCCTGTGCCACCATGCTCTTACCAGCCAGGGAATATTACGAGACCCACACAGCCTGGTCCCTGTGCCGCCATGCCCTTACCAGCCAGGGAATACTACGGGACCCACACAGCCTGGTCCCTGTGCCGCCATGCCCTTACCAGCCAGGTATACTACGAGACCCACACAGCCTGGTCCCTGTGCCACCATGCCCTTACCAGCCAGGGAATACTACAGGACCCACACAGCCTAGTCCCTGTGCCACCATGCCCTTACCAGCCAGGGAATACTACGGGACCCGCACAGCCTAGTCCCTGTGCCACCATGCCCTTACCAGCCAGGGAATACTACGATACCCACACAGCCCAGTCCCTGTGCCACCATGCCCTTACCAGCCAGGGAATACTACGGGACCCACACAGCCTGGTCCCTGTGCCACCATGCCCTTACCAGCCAGGGAATACTACGAGACCCACACAGCCTGGTCCCTGTGCCGCCATGCCCTTACCAGCCAGGGAATACTACGAGACCCACACAGCATAGTCCCTGTGCCACCATGCCCTTACCAGCCAGGGAATACTACGGGACCCACACAGCCTGGTCCCTGTGCCACCATGCCCTTACCAGCCAGGGAATACTACGAGACCCACACAGCCTGGTTCCTGTGCCACCATGCCCTTACCAGTCAGGGAATACTACGGGACCCACACAGCATAGTCCCTGTGCCACCATGCCCTTACCAGCCAGGGAATACTACGAGACCCACACAGCCTAGTCCCTGTGCCACCATGCCCTTACCAGCCAGGGAATATTACGAGACCCACACAGCCTTGTCCCTGTGCCACCATGCCCTTACCAGCCAGGGAATACTACGAGACCTGCACAGCCTGGTCCCTGTGCCACCATGCCCTTACCAGCCAGCGAATACTACGAGACCCACATAGCCTAGTCCCTGTGCCACCATGCCCTTACCAGCCAGGGAATACTACAGGACCCACACAGCCTGGTCCCTGCGCCACCATGCCCTTACCAGCCAGGGAATATTACGAGACCCTCACAGCATAGTCCTTGTGCCACCATGCCCTTACCAGCCAGGGAATACTACGGGACCCACACAGCCTAGTCCCTGTGCCACCATGCCCTTACCAGCCAGGGGATACTACGAGACCCACACAGCCTGGTCCCTGTGCCACCATGCCCTTACCAGCCAGGGAATACTACAGGACCCACACAGCCTGGTCCCTGCGCCACCATGCCCTTACCAGCCAGGGAATATTACGAGACCCACACAGCATAGTCCCTGTGCCACCATGCCCTTACCAGCCAGGGAATACTACGGGACCCACACAGCCTAGTCCCTGTGCCACCATGCCCTTACCAGCCAGGGGATACTACGAGACCCACACAGCCTGGTCCCTGTGCCACCATGCCCTTACCAGCCAGGGAATATTACGAGACCCACACAGCCTGGTCCCTGTGCCACCATGCCCTTACCAGCCAGGGAATACTACGAGACCCACACAGCCTGGTCCCTGTGCCACCATGCCCTTACCAGCCAGGGGATACTACGAGACCCACACAGCCTGGTCCCTGTGCCACCATGCCCTTACCAGTCAGGGAATACTACGGGACCCACACAGCATAGTCCCTGTGCCACCATGCCCTTACCAGCCAGGGAATACTACGAGACCCACACAGCCTAGTCCCTGTGCCACCATGCCCTTACCAGCCAGGGAATACTACGGGACCCACACAGCCTAGTCCCTGTGCCACCATGCCCTTACCCAGCCAGGGAATACTACAGGACCCACACAGCCTAGTCCCTGTGCCACCATGCCCTTACCAGCCAGGCTCTCCAGGACAGAAGCACAAATAGAGAGACCTTTTCCGGGGACAGGAAACATCCACACTGCTGGACACCTGCTGGTGATTTACATTTATAGAGATCCCTTTGTGTGATGTTTCCTGGGAGCAGTCGGGTCTCGAAGTGTACCTGTTCTGATGGGGTTACTTAAAGGACAACTGTAGGGAGCAGAATATGGAGGCTGCCATATAGATTTCATTTTGAACAATACCAATTACTTGGCAGCCCTGCTGATCTATTTGGCTGCAGTAGTGCCTGCATGACTCCAGAAACAAGCATACAGCTAATCTTGTCAGATCTGACAATAGTAACATCTGATCTGCTGCATGCTTGTTCAGGGGCTATGGCTAAAGTATTAGATACAGAGGAACAGCATGACAGCCATGCAACTGGTATGGCTTAAATGACAACTGTAACAAGAGGGATATGGGGGTTGCCATATTGATTTCCTTTGAAGCAATCCCAGTTGCCTGGCTATCCTGCTAATCCTCTGCCTCTAATACTTACAGCCATAGCCCCTGAACAAGCATGCCGCAGATCATGTGTTTTTGACATTATTGTCAGATCTGACAAGATTAGCTGCATACTTGTTTCTGGTGTGATTCAGTCACTACTGCAGCCAAATAGATCAGCAAGGCTGCCTGGCAACTAGTATTGTTTAATAGGAAATAAATATGGCAGCCTCCATATCACTCTCATTACAGTTGTCCTTTAAAATAACATTACCATGTTTGCTAATCCCTAGTTTTGAAAGTTCACCTTCAAGTCAGGTGTGACAGGCATTTCTTCCCTACGGGCCACACCTCCATAAAGGAAATATTCCTGGCAGCCATTTTACTGTAGGGCTAGAATCGGTGTAGAGAATCTGTGCTGCTGATTGAGTGACAGAGAGATAGCTTGCCGACATTGTTCTGTGTTATTCAGGGCTGTGTAGCTGTGTGCCTGGAGTCAGTGTAGGGGGAGCTGTGCTGCTGATTGAGGGACAGAGAGATAGCTTGCTGACAGTGTTCTGTGTTATTCAGTGCTGTGTAGCTGTGTGCCTGGAGTCAGTGTAGGGGGAGCTGTGCTGCTGATTGAGGGACAGAGAGATAGCTTGCCGACATTGTTCTGTGTTATTCAGGGCTGTGTAGCTGTGTGCCTGGAGTCAGTGTAGGGAGAGCTGTGCTGCTGATTGGGGGACAGAGAGATAGCTTGCTGACAGTGTTCTGTGTTATCCAGTGCTGTGTAGCTTTGTGCCGTCAGTCAGTGTAGGGGGAGCTCTGCTGCTGATTGAGGGACAGAGAGATAGCTTGCTGACAGTGTTCAGTGTTATTCAGTGCTGTGTAGCTGTGTGCCTGGGGTCAGTGTAGGGAGAGCTGTGCTGCTGATTGAGGGACAGAGAGATAGCTTGCTGACATTGTTCTGTGTTATTCAGGGCTGTGTAGCTGTGTGCCTGGGGTCAGTGTAGGGGGAGCTCTGCTGCTGATTGAGGGACAGAGATATAGCTTGCTGACAGTGTTCTGTGTTATTCAGTGCTGTGTAGCTGTGTGCCTTCAGTCAGTGTATGGAGAGCTGTGCTACTGGTTGAGGGACAGAGAGATAGCTTGCTGACAGTGTTCAGTGTTATTCAGTGCTGTGTAGCTGTGTGCCTGGAGTCAGTGTAGGGAGAGCTGTGCTGCTGATTGAGGGACAGAGAGATAGCTTGCTGACAGTGTTCTGTGTTATTCAGTGCTGTGTAGCTGTGTGCCTGGAGTCAGTGTAGGGAGAGCTGTGCTGCTGAGTGAGGGACAGAGAGATAGCTTGCTGACAGTGTTCTGTGTTATTCAGTGCTGTGTAGCTGTGTGCCTTCAGTCAGTGTATGGAGAGCTGTGCTACTGGTTGAGGGACAGAGAGATTGCTTGCTGACATTGTTTTGTGTAGGGCTGCACGATTTTAGGGAAAAATTGAAAATGCGATTTTTCACTCAGAAATTGTGATTTCGATTTTTTTTACGATTTTTTTTTTTCAAAGCAAGCTTTAGCACTAAATTGCACATATATGCAGGTGGGGCCTTCTGTGAGGACGCTGGGCTGGGGGCAGTTAACAATGGGCGGCGTATTGCGGAGTGCTTGAGCCGGGCAGCGGTTTCGGTTTTGAACCGCAAAACCGTGCAGCCCTAACACACGCTCTGACACACTCAGGCACACGCTCTAACAGAGACACGCGCAGACAGAGACACGCACAGACAGAGACACGCACAGACAGAGACTTCGGTCCAACAACTTGCAGCATGCGCGGTCAGCCATGTGACCAATTTCTGTCCCGAAATTGGTGACTTTGTCAGTCGGGCGTGTACTTGGTGGCACCGATTTTCATCCAATTCGATAATAATCTAATTGGATGGTTAATCGACCGCCGAGTTGCCTGATGTATGGCCACCTGTAGTGGTTTTAAGTATCCATGATATCAATAGATAATTCCTCCACCTCGCAGCTCCTATAATTTAGTGTTGTGTAACGTCACAATATCTTTATTTGCACAATTGGGGACAAGAGAGAGATAAAGGGACATTACAAGGGGCATATGAGTGACACGAGGATACAATGGTAATAAGAATGTGTAAGTGACACCACATTGCTCTACAAACATAACACAGATGTCTTGCTATAAGTACATAGAGGTCTGTTGTCACAGGAGTCACACATTGCTGCCATTGTCTCATCAAGCTCTACAATTTACTGCTTTCCATGTATGGCCAATGCTTTAGCTGTAGGGAAGGGCAAGACATGCAAATAACCCTGACTTGTATGCAGATATAATGCAAATTGTATGCAGATAATCACATTTCTCAGGAAATTCATTTTATTGTCCAAATTCCAGGATGCAGAGAATATGCATGCAATGCAAAGTTATTGTCCTGTGATTGCCTGTCTGTAAACAGCACAACCTTCTGCAATTCTCTGTCAGGCTGATAGCTAGCGATGGTCAGTGACATGCCAATATCTCTGAGATGGTGAAAATTATGTTTTATTATATGCAGAGTTATGCAGCTGCTGCATCTGGTCCATTTCCAATCTGCATCATCGTTGCATCAACTTGGAATTATCAGCAGCTCACTGACCGCCCCTAATGATAATTGCTCCTCCCCTCAGAATTCTCTAACAGGAAGTGATGATGTTTCTCTATTTGCAGCACGGAGTCCCGGCAACAGGAACCTCTCAGAGACTCGTCTCTCTGTATCCACAGACTGTACAACGGATGATGATGTCACTGGACAAGAGTCTCCTGCAGATATCCTGGTGACCCCAAATATTCCCCCAGACTCCCCTCACCTGTCTAACCCTGAGGGGCCTCATACCCAGCACAGCTCTCGCCCTGCTGGAGGGTCTTATTGCTGCTCCAAGTGTGGGAAATGTTTTGTACGGAAATCACGTCTTGTCACTCATGAGAGATCGCACACTGGTGAGAAGCCCTATTCATGTGCTGAGTGTGGGAAATGTTTTGTATGGAAATCACATCTTGTCAGACACGAGAGAACTCACACTGGTGAGAAGCCCTATTCATGTGCTGAGTGTGGGCTACGTTTTTCATGGAAATCGCACCTTGTCAGACATGAGAGATCTCACACTGGTGAGAAGCCCTATTCATGTGCTGAGTGTGGGAAATGTTTTGTATGGAAATCAAATCTTGTCATACATGAGAGATCGCACACTGGTGAGAAGCCCTATTCATGTGCTGAATGTGGGAAATGTTTTGTACAAAAATCATACCTTGTCATTCATGAGAGATCTCACACTAGTTCGAAGCCCTATTCATGTGCTGAGTGTGGGAAATGTTTTGGGCGTAAATCACACCTTGTCATACATGAGAGATGTCACACTGGAGAGAAGCCCTATTCATGTGCTGAATGTGGGAAATGTTTTGGGCAGAAAACAGACCTTGTCAGACATGAGAGATGTCACACTGGTGAGAAGCCCTATTCATGTGCTGAGTGTGGGAAATGTTTTGGAAGGAAATCAAATCTCCTTACACATGAGAGATCTCACACTGGTGAGAAGCCCTTTTCATGTGCTGAGTGTGGGAAATGTTTTGGGCAGAAATCAGACCTTGTCAGACATGAGAGATCTCACACTAGTGCGATGCCCTATTCATGTGCTGAGTGTAGGAAATGTTTTGGGCGTAAATCACACCTTGTCATACATGAGAGATCTCACACTGGAGAGAAGCCTTATTCATGTGCTACGTGTGGGAAATGTTTTGGATTGAAAGGAAACATTGTCATACATGAGAGATCTCACACTGGTGAGAAGCCCTATTCATGTGCTGAGTGTGGGAAATGTTTTGCATGGAAATCAGCCCATGTCAGACATGAGAGATCTCACGCTGGTGAGAAGCCCTATTCATGTGCTGAGTGTGGGAAATGTTTTGCATGGAAATCAGCCCATGTCAGACATGAGAGATCTCACACTAGTGCGAAGCCCTATTCATGTGCTGAGTGTAGGAAATGTTTTGGGCGTAAATCACACCTTGTCATACATGAGAGATCTCACACTGGTGAGAAGCCCTATTCATGTGCTGAGTGTGGGAAATGTTTTGGATTGAAAGGAAACCTTGTCATACATGAGAGATCTCACACTGGTGAAAAGCCCTATTCATGTGCTGAGTGTGGGAAATGTTTTGCATGGAAATCAGCCCATGTCAGACATGAGAGATCTCACACTAGTGCGAAGCCCTATTCATGTTCTGAGTGTAGGAAATGTTTTGGGCGTAAATCACATCTTGTCATACATGAGAGATCTCACACTGGAGAGAAGCCCTATTCATGTGCTGAGTGTGGGAAATGTTTTGTGCAGAAAACAGACCTTGTCAGACATGAGAGATCTCACACTGGTGAGAAGCCCTATTCATGTGCTGAGTGTGGGAAATGTTTTGGACGGAAATCACGCCTTGTCATACATGAGAGATCTCACACTGGAGAGAAGCCATTTTAATGAGCTGAGGGTGGGAAATGGTTTGAGCATAAATCACAGCTTGTGAGACATATGTGTTGAGTGTGGGAAATGGTTTGAGCATAAATTGCTGCTTGTGAGACATTTGTGTTGAGTGTGGGAAATGGTTTGGCCATTAGTGTTCTTTTCCAATGTTTCTTTTATCTCTTGCACAGCGCACATGGCAGCATTGTTACACTGAATCCTCAGGATGCTTTCATGCTGCTCAGTGCATTATTGCTGCTCTTTGTCTATATCAGACTCCTCCAGTTCCTCCAGCAGTTGCATGCGTTTGTAGGCGTTGGTCATTAGCGTACATCAGGCATTTTCCAGGTTGGGGCATTGGCTGGTTAAACGCTCTGCTACCATATATTGTGCGTTTGTTGAGATGTTACTTAGCGTTTAATAGACATTTTGACAGAAAGCCAAAAGAACCTGGGAATCCTGCATATAATACAGATCCCGGGGGTGACATCACTAGCTGGCCTGTACAGATGTGTGTGAGCCAGGGGCGGATCCCCGGGGGTGACATCACTAGCTGGCCTGTACAGATGCGTGCGAGCCAGGGGCAGATCCCCGGGGGTGACATCACTAGCTGGCCTGTACAGATGCGTGTGAGCCAGGGGCGGATCCCCAGGGGTGACATCACTAGCTGGCCTGTACAGATGTGTGTGAGCCAGGGGCGGATCCCCGGGGGTGACATCACTAGCTGGCCTGTACAGATGCGTGCGAGCCAGGGGCAGATCCCCGGGGGTGACATCACTAGCTGGCCTGTACAGATGCGTGTGAGCCAGGGGCGGATCCCCAGGGGTGACATCACTAGCTGGCCTGTACAGATGCGTGTGAGCCAGGGGCGGATCCCCGGGGGTGACATCACTAGCTGGCCTGTACAGATGTGTGTGAGCCAGGGGCGGATCCCCGGGGGTGACATCACTAGCTGGCCTGTACAGATGCGTGTGAGCCAGGGGCGGATCCCCGGGGGTGACATCACTAGCTGGCCTGTACAGATGTGTGTGAGCCAGGGGCGGATCCCCGGGGTGACATCACTAGCTGGCCTGTACAGATGCGTGTGAGCCAGGGGCGGATCCCCGGGGGTGACATCACTAGCTGGCCTGTACAGATGCGTGTGAGCCAGGGGCGGATCCCCGGGGGTGACATCACTAGCTGGCCTGTACAGATGCGTGTGAGCCAGGGGCGGATCCCCGGGGGTGACATCACTAGCTGGCCTGTACAGATGCGTGTGAGCCAGGGGCGGATCCCCGGGGGTGACATCACTAGCTGGCCTGTACAGATGCGTGTGAGCCAGGGGCGGATCCCCGGGGTGACATCACTAGCTGGCCTGTACAGATGCGTGTGAGCCAGGGGCGGATCCCCGGGGGTGACATCACTAGCTGGCCTGTACAGATGTGTGTGAGCCAGGGGCGGATCCCCGGTGGTGACATCGCTAGCTGGCCTGTACAGATGTGTGTGAGCCAGGGGGCGGATCCCCGGGGGTGACATCGCTAGCTGGCCTGTACAGATGCGTATCCCCGGGGGTGACATCACTAGCTGGCCTGTACAGATGTGTGTGAGCCAGGGGGCGGATCCCCGGGGGTGACATCGCTAGCTGGCCTGTACAGATGTGTGTGAGCCAGGGGCGGATCCCCGGGGGTGACATCACTAGCTGGCCTGTACAGATGTGTGTGAGCCAGGGGGCGGATCCCCGGGGGTGACATCGCTAGCTGGCCTGTACAGATGCGTGTGAGCCAGGGGCGGATCCCTGGGGGTGACATAACTAGCTGGCCTGTACAGATGTGTGTGAGCCAGGGGCGGATCCCCGGGGGTGACATCACTAGCTGCCCTGTACAGATGCGTGTGAGCCAGGGGCGGATCCCCAGGGGTGACATCACTAGCTGGCCTGTACAGATGCGTATCCCCGGGGGTGACATCGCTAGTTGGCCTGTACAGATGTGTGTGAGCCGGGGGCGGATCCCCGGGGGTGACATCACTAGCTGGCCTGTACAGATGCGTGTGAGCCAGGGGCGGATCCCCGGGGGTGACATCACTAGCTGGCCTGTACAGATGTGTGTGAGCCAGGGGCGGATCCCCGGGGGTGACATCACTAGCTGGCCTGTACAGATGCGTGTGAGCCAGGGGCGGATCCCCGGGGGTGACATCACTAGCTGGCCTGTACAGATGCGTGTGAGCCAGGAGCGGATCCCCGGGGGTGACATCACTAGCTGGCCTGTACAGATGCGTGTGAGCCAGGGGCGGATCCCCGGGTGGTGACATCACTAGCTGGCCTGTACAGATGCGTGTGAGCCAGGGGCGGATCCCAGGGGGTGACATCACTAGCTGGCCTGTACAGATGTGTGTGAGCCAGGGGCGGATCCCCAGGGGTGACATCACTAGCTGGCCTGTACAGATGTGTGTGAGACCTGGGGGCGGATCCCCGGGGGTGACATCGCTAGCTGGCCTGTACAGATGTGTGTGAGCCAGGGGCGGATCCCCGGGGGGTGACATCACTAGCTGGCCTGTACAGATGCGTGGGACGCCAGGGGCGGATCCCAGGGGGTGACATCACTAGCTGGCCTGTACAGATGTGTGTGAGACCTGGGGGCGGATCCCCGGGGGTGACATCGCTAGCTGGCCTGTACAGATGTGTGTGAGCCAGGGGCGGATCCCTGGGGGTGACATCACTAGCTGGCCTGTACAGATGCGTGTGAGCCAGGGGCGGATCCCCGGGGGTGACATCACTAGCTGGCCTGTACAGATGCGTGTGAGCCAGGGGAGGATCCCCGGGGGTGACATCACTAGCTGGCCTGTACAGATGTGTGTGAGCCAGGGGCGGATCCCCGGTGGTGACATCACTAGCTGGCCGGTACAGATGCGTGTGAGCCAGGGGGCGGATCCCCGGGGGTGACATCACTAGCTGGCCTGTACAGATGTGTGTGAGCCAGGGGCGGATCCCCGGGGGTGACATCGCTAGCTGCCCTGTACAGATGCGTGTGAGCCAGGGGCGGATCCCCGGGGGTGACATCACTAGCTGGCCTGTACAGATGCGTGTGAGCTAGGGGCGGATCCCCGGGGGTGACATCACTAGCTGGCCTGTACAGATGTGTGTGAGGCGGGGGCGGATCCCCGGGCATGACATCACTAGCTGGCCTGTACAGATGCGTTTGAGCCAGGGGCGGATCCCCGGGGGTGACATCGCTAGCTGGCCTGTACAGATGCGTGTGAGCCAGGGGCGGATCCCCGGGGGTGACATCGCTAGCTGGCCTGTACAGATGCGTGTGAGCCAGGGGCGGATCCCCGGGGGTGACATCGCTAGCTGGCCTGTACAGATGCGTGTGAGCCAGGGGCGGATCCCTGGGGGTGACATCACTAGCTGGCCTGTACAGATGCGTGTGAGCCAGGGGCGGATCCCCGGGGGTGACATCACTAGCTGGCCTGTACAGATGTGTGTGAGCCAGGGGCTGATCCCGGGGGTGACATCACTAGCTGGCCTGTACAGATGTGTGTGAGCCGGGGGCGGATCCCCGGGGGTGACATCACTAGCTGGCCTGTACAGATGCGTGTGAGCCAGGGGGCGAATCCCCGGGGGTGACATCACTAGCTGGCCTGTACAGATGCGTGTGAGCCAGGGGCGGATCCCCGGGGGTGACATCACTAGCTGGCCTGTACAGATGCGTGTGAGCCAGGGGCGGATCCTGGGGGAGACATCACTAGCTGGCCTGTACAGATGCGTGTGAGCCAGGGGCGGATCCCCGGGGGTGACATCACTAGCTGGCCTGTACAGATGCGTGTGAGCCAGGGGCGGATCCCCGGGGGTGACATCACTAGCTGGCCTGTACAGATGTGTGTGAGCCAGGGGCGGATCCCCCGGGGTGACATCACTAGCTGGCCTGTACAGATGTGTGTGAGCCAGGGGCGGATCCCCGGGGGTGACATCACTAGCTGGCCTGTACAGATGCGTGTGAGCCAGGGGCGGATCCCCGGGGGAGACATCACTAGCTGGCCTTTACAGATGCGTGTGAGCCAGGGGCGGATCCCCGGGGGTGACATCACTAACTGGCCTGTACAGATGTGTGTGAGCCAGGGGCGGATCCCCGGGGGTGACATCACTAGCCGGCCTGTACAGATGTGTGTGAGCCAGGGGCGGATCCCCGGGGGTGACATCACTAGCTGGCCTGTACAGATGTGTGTGAGCCGGGGGCGGATCCCCTGGGGTGACATCACTAGCTGGCCTGTACAGATGTGTGTGAGCCAGGGCGGATCCCCGGGGGTGACATCACTAGCTGGCCTGTACAGATGCGTGTAAGCCAGGGACGGTTCCCCGGGGGTGACATCACTAGCTGGCCTGTGCAGATGTGTTTGTGCCGGGGGCGGATCCCCGGGGGTGACATCACTAGCTGCCCTGTACAGATGTGTGTGAGCCAGGGGCGGATCCCCGGGGGTGACATCACTAGCTGGCCTGTACAGATGCGTGTAAGCCAGGGGCGGATCCCCGGGGGTGACATCACTAGCTGGCCTGTACAGATGCGTGTGAGCCAGGGGCGGTTCCCTGGGGGTGACATCACTAGCTGGCCTGTACAGATGTGTGTGAGCCAGGGGCGGATCCCTGGGGGTGACATCACTAGCTGGCCTGTACAGATGTGTGTGAGCCAGGGGCGGATCCCTGGGGGTGACATCACTAGCTGGCCTGTACAGCTGCGTGTGAGCCAGGGGCGGATCCCCGGGGGTGACATCACTAACTGGCCTGTACAGATGTGTGTGAGCCAGGGGCGGATCCCCGGGGGTGACATCACTAGCTGGCCTGTACAGATGCGTGTGAGCCAGGGGTGGATCCCCGGGGGTGACATCACTAGCCGGCCTGTACAGATGTGTGTGAGCCAGGGGCGGATCCCCGGGGGTGACATCACTAGCTGGCCTGTACAGATGTGTGTGAGCCAGGGGCGGATCCCCGGGGGTGACATCACTAGCTGGCCTGTACAGATGCGTGTGAGCCAGGGGCGGATCCCCGGGGGTGACATCACTAGCTGGCCTGTACAGATGTGTGTGAGCCAGGGGCGGATCCCTGGGGGTGACATCACTAGCTGGCCTGTACAGATGTGTGTGAGCCAGGGGCGGATCCCTGGGGGTGACATCACTAGCTGGCCTGTACAGATGTGTGTGAGCCAGGGGCGGATCCCCGGGGGTGACATCACTAGCTGGCCTGTACAGATGCGTGTGAGCCAGGGGTGGATCCCCGGGGGTTACATCACTAGCTGGCCTGTACAGATGTGTGTGAGCCAGGGGAGGATCCCCGGGGGTGACATTGCTAGCTGGCCTGTACAGATGTGTGTGAGCCAGGGGCGGATCCCCGGGGGTGACATCACTAGCTGGCCTGTACAGATGCGTGTGAGCCAGGGGTGGATCCCCGGGGGTTACATCACTAGCTTGCCAGTACAGATGCGTGTGAGCTGTGTAGATGACATCACATTCTGTAGCTATGCGGACATCTGACTGAGGGGAGCGGCACAGACCATGTGATCGGCCATCGCGGGGGTGAGTAGATCCGCCAGGCACATGACTTAGGGGTCGGGAGCCGCTGTACACAGGCCTGACTATCGGCTGAGGTGGTCGGTTATTGGCCGCCTTAGTCAGGCCTGTATACAGCCTCAATGCAACCTGTTGGGTTTGGGAGTTTTGTTGTGTCATTGAAGGCAAAGAATGGATTAACATCACTTCTGCATTTATCCTGTTTTCAGCTTAAGGTCTCAAATAGGCTTTTTGTTGCCTGTGTTTGAGGATTAGAGACTATTGTATTTTGTGGGCTTAGTAAATCATTTTGAACACTAAACAATGGTGTTGTCTTTTGTACTACATTACAGTATACGTTGTCTTCCCTGACTGAACAATTAGGCTGCCCATCTGTGTCAGAGCCGTGTGTTGTCTGATCCTCTCCTGTCAGTTTTGGTTTCTTTACAAGCTTAATATTTGTAATGACTCCATTTACACCACAGGACACTTCCACAGTGTTTGTTCCCATCACATTCCCTTTGCTTTGTGTTCCCATCACTGGAGGGCAGTGGCCGGCTGTGCAAGAGGAGTGAATGGGAGGCTGAGAGGAGTGAAGATTGTTGTGTGAAATGAGAGTAATTTCTCAAGTATCATTTATAAAGAAGTGATGATGGAGAATAGGGAATTCAAGGATCAGCCGCTGAGATAAGAGGCAGCATAACATTTTACACAAGCTCAGCTGCTGCCAGTCCTGATTATCTTTTTGGCTGCAGTACAGTCTGCCCGGTCATTGTCATGCAGGAGGCGCAGAATGACGGCTGACCATGCTGCACAAATTGGGGGGTGATAAATACAGTTCTGTCTCTAAGCCGTAGCAGCTCAGAGGGAGACAGGATTTGGGGTCCGGCAATTGCGGATTCCTGAATTATCCTTGTGTGGACTACAGCATTACTGCTATAACCGCGTCACGCTGTGGCAAAAAGCCCTGTCTCTTGACTCGTCCTCCTGGAACATGCATGCACGTAATCTTCTCATAGTTTTATAAGCCAAAATTAATCTGAATGCTTGTTGAGGGTCTACAGCAAGAATGATCAGCGGTAGAGGATGAGCAGGATAGCCAGGCAACTGGTATTGTTAAAAAGGAATAGGGGGGCGGAGCTCAGATGGTGAGTAGGTCGCACACAGCAGGAGCTCCAGGCATACCACCACCAGCGTTACCAACCGTTTGCCGCAGAGCCAATCCATTGGGTTACCGGACGGCACTGAGCGCACTAAACCTGAAGAGTTTATTGAGACTTGGACAATCGATCAGTCCTAAACTGTTGTATTAGCCAAAACCTTTGCAGTTGAACAAGCGCATAGGATGCTGCCCAGCCGTCCACAGCCTGGTGCTCCGCCACGTGCATTTCTAGCTCCGATTGTAAACAGTAGAGATGGAGATGCTATACTGCTCCTGGTGCGCGTCAGTGGTGATCTAAAGGTGGACAATACCAGAGTTATGGTTCCTGATTACTCCATTGCATTGCATAAGAAAGTGCCTCTTTTACGTGGTGCTTGAAGGGAGTGACTATTCCCCATTCCAGGCAGTTCCCGGCTAAGCTACGTATTCTAGACGGTGACAATATGTTACACTTAGGCCTATATACAGCATGACATTACAGGAAGGGAGTGACTATTTCCCATTCCATGCAGTTCCCGGCTAAGTTATGTATTCTAGGCGGTGACAATATGTTGCACTTAGGCCTATATACAGCGTGACATTACAGGAAGGGAGTGACTATTCCCCATTCCAGGCAGTTCCCGGCTAAGCTACGTATTCTAGGCGGTGACAATATGTTACACTTAGGCCTATATACAGCATGACATTACAGGAAGGGAGTGACTATTACCCATTTCAGGCAGTTCCCGGCTAAGCTACGTATTCTAGATGGTGACCATATGTTGCACTTAGGCCTATATACAGCGTGACATTACAGGAAGGGAGTGACTATTCCCCATTCCAGGCAGTTCCTGGCTAAGCTACGTATTCTAGGCGGTGACAATATGTTGCACTTAGGCCTATATACAGCGTGACATTACAGGAAGGGAGTGACTATTCCCCATTCCAGGCAGTTCCTGGCTAAGCTACGTATTCTAGACGGTGACAATATGTTACACTTAGGCCTATATACAGCGTGACATTACAGGAAGGGAGTGACTATTCCCCATTCCAGGCAGTTCCCGGCTAAGCTACGTATTCTAGGCGGTGACAATATGTTACACTTAGGCCTATATACAGCATGACATTACAGGAAGGGAGTGACTATTCCCCATTCCAGGCAGTTCCCGGCTAAGCTACGTATTCTAGATGGTGACAATATGTTACACTTAGGCCTATATACAGCGTGACATTACAGGAAGGGAGTGACTATTCCCCATTCCAGGCAGTTCCCGGCTAAGCTACATATTCTAGACGGTGACAATATGTTACACTTAGGCCTATATACAGCGTGACATTACAGGAAGGGAGTGACTATTCCCCATTCCAGGCAGTTCCCGGCTAAGCTACGTATTCTAGATGGTGACAATATGTTGCACTTAGGCCTATATACAGCGTGACATTACAGGAAGGGAGTGACTATTCCCCATCCCAGGCAGCTCCTGGCTAAGCTACATATTCTAGACGGTGACAATATGTTGCACTTAGGCCTATATACAGCGTGACATTACAGGAAGGGAGTGACTATTCCCCATTCCAGGCAGTTCCAAGCTAAGCTACGTATTCTAGGCGGTGACAATATGTTACACTTAGGCCTATATACAGCGTGACATTACAGGAAGGGAGTGACTATTCCCCATTCCAGGCAGTTCCCGGCTAAGCTACGTATTCTAGACGGTGACAATATGTTGCACTTAGGCCTATATACAGCATGACATTACAGGAAGGGAGTGACTATTCCCCATTCCAGGCAGTTCCCAGCTAAGCTACGTATTCTAGGCGGTGACAATATGTTACACTTAGGCCTATATACAGCGTGACATTACAGGAAGGGAGTGACTATTCCCCATTCCAGGCAGTTCCCGGCTAAGCTACGTATTCTAGGCTGTGACAATATGTTGCACTTAGGCCTATATACAGCATGACATTACAGGAAGGGAGTGACTATTCCCCATTCCAGGCAGTTCCCGGCTAAGCTACGTATTCTAGACGGTGACAATATGTTACACTTAGGCCTATATACAGCGTGACATTACAGGAAGGGAGTGACTATTCCCCATTCCAGGCAGTTCCAGGCTAAGCTACGTATTCTAGACGGTGACAATATGTTGCACTTAGGCCTATATACAGCACGACATTACAGGAAGGGAGTGACTATTCCCCATTCTAGGCAGTTCCCGGCTAAGCTACGTATTCTAGATGGTGACAATATGTTGCACTTAGGCCTATATACAGCGTGACATTACAGGAAGGGAGTGACTATTCCCCATTCCAGGCAGTTCCCGGCTAAGCTACGTATTCTAGGCGGTGACAATATGTTACACTTAGGCCTATATACAGCATGACATTACAGGAAGGGAGTGACTATTCCCCATTCCAGGCAGTTCCTGGCTAAGCTACATATTCTAGACGGTGACAATATGTTGCACTTAGGCCTATATACAGCGTGACATTACAGGAAGGGAGTGACTATTCCCCATTCCAGGCAGTTCCCGGCTAAGCTACGTATTCTAGACGGTGACAATATGTTACACTTAGGCCTATATACAGCGTGACATTACAGGAAGGGAGTGACTATTCCCCATTCCAGGCAGTTCCCGGCTAAGCTACGTATTCTAGGCGGTGACAATATGTTACACTTAGGCCTATATACAGCATGACATTACAGGAAGGGAGTGACTATTCCCCATTCCAGGCAGTTCCTGGCTAAGCTACATATTCTAGACGGTGACAATATGTTGCACTTAGGCCTATATACAGCGTGACATTACAGGAAGGGAGTGACTATTCCCCATTCCAGGCAGTTCCCGGCTAAGCTACGTATTCTAGACGGTGACAATATGTTACACTTAGGCCTATATACAGCGTGACATTACAGGAAGGGAGTGACTATTCCCCATTCTAGGCAGTTCCCGGCTAAGCTACGTATTCTAGGCGGTGACAATATGTTGCACTTAGGCCTATATACAGCATGACATTACAGGAAGGGAGTGACTATTCCCCATTCCAGGCAGTTCCAAGCTAAGCTACGTATTCTAGGCGGTGACAATATGTTACACTTAGGCCTATATACAGCGTGACATTACAGGAAGGGAGTGACTATTCCCCATTCCAGGCAGTTCCCGGCTAAGCTACGTATTCTAGGCGGTGACAATATGTTACACTTAGGCCTATATACAGCGTGACATTACAGGAAGGGAGTGACTATTCCCCATTCCAGGCAGTTCCCGGCTAAGCTACGTATTCTAGATGGTGACAATATGTTACACTTAGGCCTATATACAGCATGACATTACAGGAAGGGAGTGACTATTCCCCATTCCAGGCAGTTCCCGGCTACCCTACGTATTCTAGGCGGTGACAATATGTTACACTTAGGCCTATATACAGCGTGACATTACAGGAAGGGAGTGACTATTCCCCATTCCAGGCAGTTCCCGGCTAAGCTACGTATTCTAGATGGTGACAATATGTTACACTTAGGCCTATATACAGCATGACATTACAGGAAGGGAGTGACTATTCCCCATTCCAGGCAGTTCCCGGCTACCCTACGTATTCTAGGCGGTGACAATATGTTACACTTAGGCCTATATACAGCGTGACATTACAGGAAGGGAGTGACTATTCCCCATTCCAGGCAGTTCCCGGCTAAGCTACGTATTTTAGATGGTGACAATATGTTACACTTAGGCCTATATACAGCATGACATTACAGGAAGGGAGTGACTATTCCCCATTCCAGGCAGTTCCCGGCTAAGCTACGTATTCTAGATGGTGACAATATGTTGCACTTAGGCCTATATACAGCGTGACATTACAGGAAGGGAGTGACTATTCCCCATCCCAGGCAGCTCCTGGCTAAGCTACATATTCTAGACGGTGACAATATGTTGCACTTAGGCCTATATACAGCATGACATTACAGGAAGGGAGTGACTATTCCCCATTCCAGGCAGTTCCCGGCTAAGCTACGTATTCTAGGTGGTGACAATATGTTGCACTTAGGCCTATATACAGCATGACATTACAGGAAGGGAGTGACTATTCCCCATTCCAGGCAGTTCCTGGCTAAGCTACGTATTCTAGGCGGTGACAATATGTTACACTTAGGCCTATATACAGCGTGACATTACAGGAAGGGAGTGACTATTCCCCATTCCAGGCAGTTCCCGGCTAAGCTACGTATTCTAGGCGGTGACAATATGTTACACTTAGGCCTATATACAGCGTGACATTACAGGAAGGGAGTGACTATTCCCCATTCCAGGCAGTTCCCGGCTAAGCTACGTATTCTAGGCTGTGACAATATGTTGCACTTAGGCCTATATACAGCATGACATTACAGGAAGGGAGTGACTATTCCCCATTCCAGGCAGTTCCCGGCTAAGCTACGTATTCTAGACGGTGACAATATGTTACACTTAGGCCTATATACAGCGTAACATTACAGGAAGGGAGTGACTATTCCCCATTCCAGGCAGTTCCAGGCTAAGCTACGTATTCTAGACGGTGACAATATGTTGCACTTAGGCCTATATACAGCACGACATTACAGGAAGGGAGTGACTATTCCCCATTCTAGGCAGTTCCCGGCTAAGCTACGTATTCTAGATGGTGACAATATGTTGCACTTAGGCCTATATACAGCGTGACATTACAGGAAGGGAGTGACTATTCCCCATTCCAGGCAGTTCCCGGCTAAGCTACGTATTCTAGGCGGTGACAATATGTTACACTTAGGCCTATATACAGCATGACATTACAGGAAGGGAGTGACTATTCCCCATTCCAGGCAGTTCCTGGCTACCCTACGTATTCTAGGTGGTGACAATATGTTGCACTTAGGCCTATATACAGCGTGACATTACAGGAAGGGAGTGACTATTCCCCATTCTAGGCAGTTCCCGGCTAAGCTACGTATTCTAGACGGTGACAATATGTTACACTTAGGCCTATATACAGCGTGACATTACAGGAAGGGAGTGACTATTCCCCATTCCAGGCAGTTCCCGGCTAAGCTACGTATTCTAGACGGTGACAATATGTTACACTTAGGCCTATATACAGCGTGACATTACAGGAAGGGAGTGACTATTCCCCATTCCAGGCAGTTCCCGGCTAAGCTACGTATTCTAGGCGGTGACAATATGTTGCACTTAGGCCTATATACAGCATGACATTACAGGAAGGGAGTGACTATTCCCCATTCCAGGCAGTTCCAAGCTAAGCTACGTATTCTAGGCGGTGACAATATGTTACACTTAGGCCTATATACAGCGTGACATTACAGGAAGGGAGTGACTATTCCCCATTCCAGTCAGTTCCCGGCTAAGCTACGTATTCTAGGCGGTGACAATATGTTACACTTAGGCCTATATACAGCGTGACATTACAGGAAGGGAGTGACTATTCCCCATTCCAGGCAGTTCCCGGCTAAGCTACGTATTCTAGATGGTGACAATATGTTACACTTAGGCCTATATACAGCGTGACATTACAGGAAGGGAGTGACTATTCCCCATTCCAGGCAGTTCCCGGCTAAGCTACGTATTCTAGGCGGTGACAATATGTTACACTTAGGCCTATATACAGCATGACATTACAGGAAGGGAGTGACTATTCCCCATTCCAGGCAGTTCCCGGCTAAGCTACATATTCTAGACGGTGACAATATGTTACACTTAGGCCTATATACAGCATGACATTACAGGAAGGGAGTGACTATTCCCCATTCCAGGCAGTTCCCGGCTAAGCTACGTATTCTAGGTGGTGACAATATGTTACACTTAGGCCTATATACAGCGTGACATTACAGGAAGGGAGTGACTATTCCCCATTCCAGGCAGTTCCTGGCTAAGCTACGTATTCTAGACGGTGACAATATGTTGCACTTAGGCCTATATACAGCGTGACATTACAGGAAGGGAGTGACTATTCCCCATTCCAGGCAGTTCCTGGCTAAGCTACGTATTCTAGACGGTGACAATATGTTACACTTAGGCCTATATACAGCGTGACATTACAGGAAGGGAGTGACTATTCCCCATTCCAGGCAGTTCCCGGCTAAGCTACGTATTCTAGACGGTGACAATATGTTGCACTTAGGCCTATATACAGCATGACATTACAGGAAGGGAGTGACTATTCCCCATTCCAGGCAGTTCCCGGCTAAGCTACATATTCTAGACGGTGACAATATGTTACACTTAGGCCTATATACAGCGTGACATTACAGGAAGGGAGTGACTATTCCCCATTCCAGGCAGTTCCCGGCTAAGCTATGTATTCTAGACGGTGACAATATGTTACACTTAGGCCTATATACAGCGTGACATTACAGGAAGGGAGTGACTATTCCCCATTCCAGGCAGTTCCCGGCTAAGCTACGTATTCTAGGCGGGGACAATATGTTACACTTAGGCCTATATACAGCATGACATTACAGGAAGGGAGTGACTATTCCCCATTCCAGGCAGTTCCCAGCTAAGCTACGTATTCTAGACGGTGACAATATGTAGCACTTAGGCCTATATACAGCGTGACATTACAGGAAGGGAGTGACTATTCCCCATTCCAGGCAGTTCCCGGCTAAGCTACGTATTCTAGGCGGTGACAATATGTTGCACTTAGGCCTATATACAGCATGACATTACAGGAAGGGAGTGACTATTCCCCATTCCAGGCAGTTCCCGGCTAAGCTACGTATTCTAGATGGTGACAATATGTTACACTTAGGCCTATATACAGCGTGACATTACAGGAAGGGAGTGACTATTCCCCATTCCAGGCAGTTCCCGGCTAAGCTACGTATTCTAGACGGTGACAATATGCTGCACTTAGGCCTATATACAGCGTGACATTACAGGAAGGGGGTGACTATTCCCCATTCCAGGCAGTTCCCGGCTAAGCTACGTATTCTAGGCGGTGACAATATGTTACACTTAGGCCTATATACAGCGTGACATTACAGGAAGGGAGTGACTATTCCCCATTCCAGGCAGTTCCCGGCTAAGCTACATATTCTAGACGGTGACAATATGTTGCACTTAGGCCTATATACAGCGTGACATTACAGGAAGGGAGTGACTATTCCCCATTCCAGGCAGTTCCCGGCTACCCTACGTATTCTAGGTGGTGACAATATGTTGCACTTAGGCCTATATACAGCGTGACATTACAGGAAGGGAGTGACTATTCCCCATTCCAGGCAGTTCCCGGCTAAGCTATGTATTCTAGACGGTGACAATATGTTACACTTAGGCCTATATACAGCGTGACATTACAGGAAGGGAGTGACTATTCCCCATTCCAGGCAGTTCCCGGCTAAGCTACGTATTCTAGGCGGGGACAATATGTTACACTTAGGCCTATATACAGCATGACATTACAGGAAGGGAGTGACTATTCCCCATTCCAGGCAGTTCCCAGCTAAGCTACGTATTCTAGACGGTGACAATATGTAGCACTTAGGCCTATATACAGCGTGACATTACAGGAAGGGAGTGACTATTCCCCATTCCAGGCAGTTCCCGGCTAAGCTACGTATTCTAGGCGGTGACAATATGTTGCACTTAGGCCTATATACAGCATGACATTACAGGAAGGGAGTGACTATTCCCCATTCCAGGCAGTTCCCGGCTAAGCTACGTATTCTAGATGGTGACAATATGTTACACTTAGGCCTATATACAGCGTGACATTACAGGAAGGGAGTGACTATTCCCCATTCCAGGCAGTTCCCGGCTAAGCTACGTATTCTAGACGGTGACAATATGCTGCACTTAGGCCTATATACAGCATGACATTACAGGAAGGGAGTGACTATTCCCCATTCCAGGCAGTTCCCGGCTAAGCTACGTATTCTAGATAGTGACAATATGCTGCACTTAGGCCTATATACAGCGTGACATTACAGGAAGGGGGTGACTATTCCCCATTCCAGGCAGTTCCCGGCTAAGCTACGTATTCTAGGCGGTGACAATATGTTACACTTAGGCCTATATACAGCGTGACATTACAGGAAGGGAGTGACTATTCCCCATTCCAGGCAGTTCCCGGCTAAGCTACATATTCTAGACGGTGACAATATGTTGCACTTAGGCCTATATACAGCGTGACATTACAGGAAGGGAGTGACTATTCCCCATTCCAGGCAGTTCCCGGCTACCCTACGTATTCTAGGTGGTGACAATATGTTGCACTTAGGCCTATATACAGCGTGACATTACAGGAAGGGAGTGACTATTCCCCATTCTAGGCAGTTCCCGGCTAAGCTACATATTCTAGACGGTGACAAAACTCTATTGTGCCAAGACTCCAAGAAAGTGCTGCACTGGTTAGATAGTAGACCTCATCATAACTGAACATTACATCTATACTCACCTTTTTGATGTCACTGTGTTTGATTTAGCTATGTGTAGCTATGCCTAGCTTATCTATATTGTTTGTAAGTTTACAGATACCTATGCAATTGTTCTATTTCTCTTTCAAAATTTTTATTGAGATTTTTACACGACAATATATCATCTGTTGCAGGCTTAGCACAGAATGAACTGAACATAAAGACGTACAAATTATACATTGGTAAACCAGCACAATAGTCTAGCCTAAGGCTCACAACTACACTAAAGTTACATCAACTGACAAAGTGCTGTTTTCTATCAATTTTTAAAATGAACATGACTTAATCGGGCGCTTGAACCCGCAGATATAGATTGAAGGGGAGAGGTCCCTTCTAGGTAGAAGGAAAGAAGACAGGAAAGTAGGAAAAAAAAAAGCGGGAAAGAAGAAAGAAGAGATGAGGATGTCTGGGGCCCTCTTTTAGCCTCTTATCTATTGCAAGAAAGCAATGAGCATTAGGGTAAGCAGTGGTTGCCTAAATTATTTGAGGCAAGCCTATATATAAGCGCCAAGGATTCCATATTTTATAATGTCTCTCCACCTTGTCTTCCAGTACTCCAGCCATCTGTTCTTGGGTCATAAAGTTTGTTACTCTGCTTTTCAGTTCTTCAAATGAAACAAACTGAGTCCTCCATGCTCGTGCTATTACTTGAGAGACTGCTACAAAAATAAAGTTAGCCAGGATGTTTTGAGATTTATTGAGTGTTTCTAGTCTGGAGTG
This sequence comes from Hyperolius riggenbachi, assembly GCF_040937935.1. Lineage (NCBI taxonomy): Eukaryota > Metazoa > Chordata > Amphibia > Anura > Hyperoliidae > Hyperolius > Hyperolius riggenbachi. The sequence continues at coordinate 291,953,628 of NC_090655.1, read as the reverse complement.
CAGAAGAGCAGACCATGGATCTTTAGCTATTGGTTTGTTAAATAATGATCTGAGCAGTCTATACACCCGAGACCAGAACCTTGAGAGCATGGGGCATTGCCAAAAAGTGTGTAGCATATCGCCTTTAGTATCACAACCTCGAAAACAATTACCAGTGTTAGATTGGGAAAGGTGACGGAGTCTAGAGGGTACCCAGTACCATCGTAGCATCACTTTATAGGCTGATTCAACCAATGCTAGGTTGAGAGATAGTTTAGGGACCGTGTCCCATATCTTTCCCCATTCTTCTTTAGTTTTTGTGCTACCCAAATCAGATTCCCATCTTTGTACATATCCATGGCGGAAGGATTGGGGTGGCAATTGTTCTATTTCTAATGGAGTAGAAAGTGGTATACTGGCTTGGCAGTAGGCCTCACCATAACTGCATTTACCCCTACATTCATCTTTATAATGCTGCTACATTTCATCCAGATATGCTTCGTTTCTGTTTGGACCGCTTGCAAGTTCAGTCTCTAGATACCCATGCAGCAGCTGTTATATGTGTGACGTTTTCTAGAGCAATGTTTATATGAGACTACGGTCATTTCTTAACATGGACCTGATCTCTTGCACAGGACACAAGGAAAACACAGAGAAATGCACCCTGTATGTATTTAGAGAGTTTAGCCTGTGTAATTCCCCCTCATCTGTGTCTAATCACTAGTTGTAATTTGATCTCCCCCCATGTCACATGACTGCAGATAAGCTCATGTGAAAGCACAGCCTGTAAACAACATGTCTGCTTCCATGAATCAGGAAGTGGAAACTGCAGATTTATATTAGGATTTGGATCAGCTGTAACTAGGAAATAATTTTTGTGTAAAGGTTATGATGCTGTTATGTATGTTATAGAGCAGAGAGGCGTTCTGAGTTCAGGTCCCCTTTAACAGTTAGATTCTGCGGCACACACACCCTGCAATGTGCTGAACCCAGATCCACTTGACTGCTTGGTCTCCATAAGAGTATTCCGCTAATGCTGATCTCTTGTCCTGTTATTAATATCTGGGGTATAAGCCCTGCTGCTTTGTTTATAGGTTCTTGTTTAGCATTGTGGGTAGGGCTTCAAGGTTTGGAATATTTGAATGCACAATTGAATATTGAATTTATGCTATTGCAACCAGAGAGTATTTTCGATACCGGTAACCACTGTAGGTACACGTATATGTGACTAGACAAATTGAAATGTACAGTACAGAGCAAAAGTTTGGACACACCTTCTCATTCAAAGAGTTCTCTTTATTTTCATGACTATAAACATTGTAGATTCACACTGAAGGCATCCAAACTATGAATTAACACATGTGGAAATATAGTACATAACCAAAAAGTGTGACACAACTGAAAATATGTCATATTCTAGGTTCTTCAAAGTAGCCACCTTTTGCTTTGATTACTGCTTTGCACACTCTTGTCATTTTCTTCATGAGCTTCAAGAGGTAGTCACCTGAAATGGTCTTCCAACAGTCTTGAAGGAGTTCCCAGAGATGCTTAGCACTTGTTGGCCCTTTTGCCTTCACTCTGCGGTCCAGCTCACCCCAAACCATCTCGATTGGGTTCAGGTCTGGTGACTGTGGAGGCCAGGTCATCTGGCACAGCACCCCATCACTCTCCTTCCTGGTCAAATAGCCCTTACGCAGCGTGGAGGTGTGTTTGGGGTCATTGTCCTGTTGAAAAATAAATGATGGTCCAACTAAACGCCAACCGGATGGAATAGCATGGCGCTGCAAGATGCTGTGGTGGCCATGCTGGTTCAGTATGCCTTCAATTATGAATAAATCCCCAACAGTGTCACCAGCAAAGCACCCACACACCATCACACCACCTCATCCATGCTTCATGGTAGGAACCAGGCATGTAGAGACCATCCGTTCACCTTTTCTGCGTCGCACAAAGACATGGGGCTTGATTCACAAAGCGGTGCTAACCTACTTAGCACGTCTAAAGTCTTTAGACGTGCTAACCAGGGTGCTAAGTAGGTTAGCACCGGATTTCTCAATTGAGAAAACCGGTGCTAACCTACTTAGCACCCTGGTTAGCACGCCTTAAGACTTTGGACGTGCTAAGTAGGTTAGCACCGCTTTGTGAATCAAGCCCATGGTGGTTGGAACCAAAATTCTCAAATTTGGACTCATCAGACCAAAGCACAGATTTCCACTGGTCTAATGTCCATTCCTTGTGTTCTTTAGCCCAAACAAGTCTCTTCTGCTTGTTGCCTGTCCTTAGCAGTGGTTTCCTAGCAGATATTCTACCATGAAGGCCTGATTCACACAGTCTCCTCTTATCAGTTGTTCTAGAGATGTGTCTGCTGCTAGAACTCTGTGTGGCATTGACCTGGTCTCTAATCTGAGCTGCTGTTAACCTGCGATTTCTGAGGCTGATGACTCGGATGAACTTATCCTCCGCAGCAGAGGTGATTCTTGGTCTTCCTTTCCTGGGGCGGTCCGCATGTGAGCCAGTTTCTTTGTAGCGTTTGATGGTTTTTGAGACTGCACTTGGGGACACTTTAAAAGTTTTCCCAATTTTTCGGACTGACTGACCTGCATTTCTTAAAGTAATGATGGCCACTCGTTTTTCTTTACTTAGCTACTTTTTTCTTGCCATAATACAAATTCTAACAGTCTATTCAGTAGGACTATCAGCTGTGTATCCACCTGACTTCTCCACAACACAACTGATGGTCCTAACCCCATTTATAAGGCAAGAAATCCCACTTCTTAAACCTGACAGGGCGGGGGGGTGACTGGAAGTCGGTATGTGAAGAAGCTTCTCCGGAGAGCTCCCGCACAGGTCACACAAAATCCTGCTTAAACTACTGCAATTTTCCTTCTTTCTGGACAAAACCTGCACCTGCTTACTCCTTATCTTCTCCTGAACACTTTGATACCCAGATGTCTCGGATTAGAAACACAGAAGCGGCCTCCAAGCTGCAAAAGTTCAGGAGAGGTGACCAAGAGGAAGAAGAATCCTCTGATGAAGAACAGCCCGCGCCATCGCTGCAGCAGATAATGGAAGCGATCTCATGCTGCCAAGCCAGTCTCATGGTAATTACTACCACACTTGGAGAAGTAAAATCAGATGTATCCCTCCTGCGCCAAGACATGAACAATCTCCGGTCTCGTGAAACCGAAAGCCGCATCAGCACATTGGAGGACGAGTTCAGGCCTATCCCGCCCAAAGTACCCGTACTGCAACGTGAAGTAAAATCAGAAAATAACAGACAAGAAGATATTGAGAATTGCAATCGCAGGTCTAATATCCGCATCGTTGGGCTTCCAGAAAAAGTAGAAGGCACAGCCCCCAAAGACTTCACCGAAAAGCTGCTTATTAATATTTTCGGCCGTGATGCATTCTCCTTTATTATAGAAAGGGCGCATTGGATATCCCCAAGAATGCCCGCTCTGGGCCTACCTCCACAGATCTTCATCTTTAAAGTCCTCATTTACCGAGATCGCGATGCACTCCTAAAAGCTGCTGGGGAAAAGGGTGATATCTCCTATCAAAATGCCCGGATCCCCTTTTAGCCGGATTACTCAGCATCAGTACAGAAGCAACGGGCACAGTTCACCGCAGTGAAGACATCGCTCAGAGAAGCCTCCTATCCCTGTGCCATGCTTTTCCCGCTAAACTCCACGTGGTAGCAGACGGGCAAACTCACTTCTTTGAAAACCCTAAGAAGGTCCTGACCTGGCTAGAAGCGAAGCCTAAATCTCACCGTTCCTTCTCGGAACAAGCCGACGGTTGAACTGTGCCCGCATACCATCTAACTGTGAGTTGTCCCCATCTGCACACATTTATCACTTTCATGCCTATTTTTGGAACTCACGGTCCTCTTGAGTAGCCTATGTCCCCTTCACCTAAAACTCGTCTTTCTTCTTCTCCATCCATAACTATGGACAGTGCGAGGTACTCATGGTTCCGCACAAGATCATCATTGATTCAACTTCTTCTCCTCTGAAAGACGCTACCCCCTTTGTTAATTGAATGCATCTGACAGGCGAGCTATCATCAAACCTCAGGGACTCATTTATGGTTGAAATACTTGTGCACTCAGTGAACTTGGAATGTAGTAAAGTACTAAATCTGCACATGCGGTTACTCAGTGCAATGCATGCAGTTCTCTGTGGACACTTTACAACACTTTCGGTAGCATTGCACTGATATGTTATTTTCACGGGACCGCAGGTTTATATGCTTTATATGGCTCATATCCTGTACCCCTGAACCATTATATATGCCACGCTTCATGTTGTCTACGCTGGTAGTTATACGCACATCAGACAGTTAAATATGTGATAGGCTGCACTTTTTGCCTCCCTCTGTATTTTTCCCCTTAGTCTCCCCTAGTTTCCCCTTCCAATTGCCTACACCGCAGAGTAATTTCAATACTCTCACCGTCACTGGGCCCCTCATCCCTCCATCCATTTGTGTCTGTAGCTCTGAGTATCTAAATACCCTGGTACTCCCCCCCCCCCCCCCCCCTTGTCCATTACCCTTCTCCTCTTATCCTACAAACACTGTCCCTCCCCTCTCCCCTTCTGTCCTGTGTTGGTAGAGTGTCATCTGTACCCTCCATTTATATCTCTATGCAAAGTTTAGCACAGAGCGGAGCTGCAGATGTCACACATCGCCCAGTTCCCCAGCAGCTGCCTACAGTAGTAACTTTGCACCTGATGAAAATACCTGTTTTGAGTCTGAGCAGGGTGGGTTCGGGATGGGTTATGTTCATTTTATATTACTTTTTGAAAGGCGTATTTCGGTTAGATGTACTAAGCATCGCTGTTTCTATTTTCACTAAACTGCGAGGAGATCCAACACCACTTCTTATCTCATCCCAAAATGACGCAGTTACTTAACTTCGTTACATGGAACGTTCGGGGACTCAATGACAAAATCAGTGACAATCAATGACAAAATCAAAAGGAGTGCTGTTATGCAATATTTAAAGGGCCACAAGCCAGATATTGTAATCCTCACTGAAACTCATCTCACTGGCACTAAACTGCTCTCTCTAATTCTGGACATACACGAGTCGATCCGGTGTCCGATTCGCTGCCATATCGACTCCCGCTGCTCGTCCGCGCGTGCACCCGAATCGATTCCCGCTCATCCCCGCCAGCGCTTCTTATCTCCTGCTTGATTCGCCGCTATTGTCCGCCCGCGGTCATGTCGGATATTATCAATATTATCAATATCCGCGGTCAATTATCAATCGAGCCATCAGCGGCTCGATTGATAAGCCTGCGTCGAGCCGTGTCTGCCCAGCATTAGACGTGGCTGGATAGGATGCTCATACCACGCCTCCTATTCTCAATATTCCCGAGGCGTCTCCATTCTCATTAGCAGGAGCATACATTTTAAAGCCCTTGAAGTAGTGGCGGATCCCCTTGGCAGGTATGTCTTTGTACACTGTACAATTGCCAGTGAACAGCTCCTCCTACTGGCAATCTACATCCCTCCCCCATACTCCTCCCTGATACTGAAGGAAGGTCTGAAATTTTCGCTTAAATATCCGGGAGTACCTGCAGTATGGGCGGGAGATTTCAGCAATGTATGCAATCCAGCATTGGATAGATCCCCGCTCCAAACTGACAAACAACATTCTCCCAGCTGCTAACTGAAACAGACCTAACTGACATATGGAGAATTCGTCACCCAAGCTCCCCGGGGGAAAACATGTGAATCCTCAACATACAACACCTTCTCTCGATTAGATATGTTCCTCCTCTCCAGACACCTTTCCCCATTGGTGTCAGATATCTCTATCCTGCCACGCTTGGTTTCGGACCACTCTCCCCTCAGCCTTACATTGCAGCTAGGTATTAAACCCTCGTTTACATTTTGGAACGTTAACCCTTTTTGGCTAAGTTTACATCCTGCTGATGATTGCCTCTCCAAGCAAATCACCGAATTCTTCTTTATTCACAGAGATGATGACGATAAACCTTTAGTGTGGGAGACATTTAGGCTACTTGCACAACAAGATGTTGCGTTAGGTGCTACGTTAAGGTCGCATAACGTGCCCCTAACGCAACGCCTGGTGCTCTCTGATGTGGACGTCAGAGTGAGCCGCGTTGTGCAGCTCACTCTGGCGTCCGTGATGTGTACTCTTGGACGCATGCGGCATCACATGGTCCCGCCGGCCAATCGCTGCACAGAGCGGCCGCACCAGGAAGTAAATACTGCACGTCACATTGTGCAGTGAATATTAATTAGCCATGTGCCTGGCCGCTCTCCGCTCCTCCCCAACATGACTGAGCATGTGCAAACAGTCTAACCGTAGCATGCTGCACTTTCGGCAGAACGTGCAGCGTTACATGTAACGCAACGTGGGCAGTGTGAACAGCCCACTTGTGTTACATTGCTGTGCATTGGGAGAGCGTTACAGGCTGCACTAACGTGCGCCTGTAACGTCCCGGTGTGTAAACAGCCTTAAAGCCTACTTGAGGGGTATCCTAATCCAAGCAGTGGCTAGATGTAAGGGTGACGCTAAGGCCCGCCTTGAAACACTTGCTAAGCAAGTGTCGCAGGCAGAAGCACTTTACCACTTAAAGCAATCACCCACAACTAAGCAAGCATGGAAATCCACGCAGGCTGCCCACCGTGAACTAGTTGAGGAGATTACACTTAGTAAACTATTTTTTAACAAGCAATCGGTATATGAGCAGGGGGAAAAGGCGGGTACTCTACTTGCAAAGATGGCTAAAACGTATTCATCCCCTCCTGTTATCTTACAAATTAACTCTTCCTCAGGCCACACTGTTTATACCCCGCAAGAAATCAATGATACATTTGCCAAATACTATGGACAACTATATACTAGTCAAACTCATGCCTCCCAAACAGACTCTGAGATATTTCTGGCAGAAGTAAATCTACCTAGACTATCAGATAGTCAACGATCACAACTAGATAAACCCATCACCCTTGATGAAATAGAAATGGCAATCGCTACTTCTCCAAATAAGAAAGCCCCCGGTCTAGACGGTATCCCATTAGATTTATACAAAAAATTCTCGGACCAACTTGCAGATCCCCTACTTGACGTACTCCTTGATGTCTTTGAAAAGCAAAAGCTTCCCTCCTCCATGAACAAGGCCTTGATAGTTGATCCCCAAACCTGGAAAGGACCCGTTACTCTGTGATTCATACAGACCAATTCCCTTCTGCCCACAGACATCAAAATTCTAGCTAAAGTCCTGGCAATGCGTCTAAATAAAGTCATTCTGACCTTAATTCACCAGACAGGATTTATGCCTGGGAAAAACACGGCAATAAATATCAGGAGGTTATTTACTAAAATTCAAGCCCCCCATTTAAATTGTGGATCCCGTGCTATTGCATCACTTGACATGGCTAAGGCCTTTGATACGGTCGAGTGGCCCTTATATGCGGTCCTTTCCAGGTTCGACATAGGAGAACATTTTCAAAGATTTGTAGGTTTGTATACTATACTCCCAGCCCACGGCCAGGGTTAGTACCAACTCATGGATTTCTCCCTCCTTTCCTTTGGGTAGGGGCACGAGACAGGAAAGCCCACTATCTCCATTGCTATATGCCTTAGTTGCAGAACCCCTGGCCTGTCGTATTTGGAGCTCACCTGAAATGATAGGATTTAAAACTAAATCATCTGAAGATAAAATCAGTCTCTATGCAGACGACACGATCTTATATCTTGCGGATTCTGGCCCATCCCGGTCTCGTGCCCTTGAAGTTATAGAAGAATCCCGCTTTTATTCCGGACTACAAGTAAGCCGATCCAAGTCAGTTCTTCTGCCTTTAGACCCCCTGCCCACTACATCAGTTGATAATTCCCCTCCGCTACAAATTGTCAATGCCTTCAAATATCTTGGAGTCCTGATACAAGCTGACCCCTCTCAATACCTTATACAGGACGTAGATCCCCTACTCTCTAACACACTCACGGTGTAATACTTGGGCAAAGCTACCCCTAACGATAATCGGCAGGAATAGTTTAATTAAAATGATACTCCTCCCCAAAGTCTTATACATTATTCACCATTCCCTGATATATATTCCATGCGCCTTTTTTATTAAACTGAAGTCAGCACTTCTAAGCTTCCTGTGGGGTAAAGGAAGGGCTAAGCTGAAGCACTCACTTCTACAAAACCCGACCAACTTAGGTGGCATTGCCTTCCCCGTGTTCCAGAAATATTATTTGGCTGCACAACTACAACACATCTCAGCCTGGTTCCTGGTCCCTCCCTCCACAAACGTTGAGTCCCTGGGTTATCCATCTGATCCTACAATTGAAAGACCAGCCTTAGATACCCTCAAATGCTTTATTGCCAACGAGAAAAAACACAATACTATTCTGATGCAGGCTGCACAAGTATGGAAATGTGTTAATAAAATATATAGTGACAAAGGCACTGGGAATCATACCCCCCTCTGGAATAACCCTGACCTGCTAGAATTTAGATCAGTGCCTGACCCCTTCTTTTGGATAAGCAAGGGAGTGATTTTCCTTGGGCATATTGCCTCAAAAGGACAGTTCCTTCCTTTCTCCGCTATCGCAGCTGCCTATTCCATCCCCCTAAATTAAGAATTCAGATATTGGCAAATTAGGCACGCTTTCCAGAAACAATTCCGCACAACCCCAGTTCAGATGTACAACTCCCCTATCGTAGAGATGATTAAAAATGGGCCTATCAGACACATGGTCGGTGAAATATATAAGACACTCCTAGAATATGGTGCAGAGGAACTTACTACACCCTCACGGAATTAATGGGAAGCTTGTGGTTTAGACTTCCAAGATGACGATTGGGATGAAGCACTCTCTGCCCCCAAAAGGGCCTCTCCTTGTATACGCGGACGCATTTCACAAATTTATATACTCTATCAATACATGCCACAACAATCTGACCTATGTCCCAAATGTCAAGCCACCTACCCAAATTTTTTCCATTTGATATGGGAATGCCCATCCATTCTGCCCTTCTGGGCTCAAATCACCAAATTTCTACATGATAAAATGGGCTGCCCCCTGAACTCTGACCCTATTCTCCGCCTCTTTGGTGCAATACAAGACGAGGCCCTTGACAACTTGTTAAAGGCTCATACACATGGGGTACGGCTGTTGCTGCAACCACGTGGCACGCGCGTGTTGCGGCGACAGGTCGCCCGTGTGTATGATGCGCGTGCCCCGAACCGTCGCTACTCCGAGCTGTCACCAGGCGATTGACTTGTTCGATCGCCAGCAACAGCTGTCGCCGCAACTGTCGCTAGTCCACGTGTGTATGCAGACTTGCGACAGGAGACCCAATGCAAGTGAATGGAGCATTCGGCTGGGGGATGCTCCATTCACAGACAGCTTACGCCGCGTCTCTGCCTTTCTGGCGAGACGTGTAGATGGCTGTCGCCGCTTGTAGCCATGCAACAGGGACAATTGTGCCCCGTGTGTATGTAGCTTAAAAGTTTTCTTATCTGAAGTCCTCTTTATGGCCAGACAAGAAGTGGCACTCAGATGGTTATCCCCAGTAGCACCCTCTTTTGAAAACTGGGTTAAAAGAGTAAGCAACGCCATTCCATACAAAAAACTTGTATATTTGCACAGAGGTTCAAGCAAGAAATTTCACTTGGTTTGGGACAGGTGGAAAAATTGGTAATGCATATATTTTCAATGCTAAGAATTGTAATTAAGGACACAGGTTATGTCTCTGTTTACCTTACAATGTTTGTTGATCTTCATTCGCAAGCCCTGTTATCCCCTATAAAGTTTATATCTTCCATTGCTCTCCTACAAATGGACAACTGCAACATTCTCATGTACCTGTAATACAGCCATGCTTCTATCTGTAAGATTTATGCACATATATATATGCCTTGTACAATGCAAAATCCTGTACAATAAACTTCTTTTTGTTTAAAAAAATAAAAACTGATGGCACACCTGTGAAGTGAAGACCATTTCAGGTGACTACCTCTTGAAGCTCATCAAGAGAAAACCAAGAGTGTGCAAAGCAGTAATCAAAGCAAAAGGTGGCTACTTTGCAGAACCTAGAATATGACATATTTTCAGTTGTTTCACACTTTTTGGTTATGTACTATACTTCCACATGTGTTAATTCATAGGGCTTGATTCACAAAGCGGTGCTAACCTACTTAGCACGTCTAAAGTCTTTAGATGTGCTAACCAGGGTGCCAAGTAGGTTAGCACTGGATTTCTCAATCAGATCGCGCGCAAAGTCCTATGCGCGCGCTAAATCCCATAGGCTTTAATGGGCACTTCGTGCGGAGCGCCCTGCGCTCTGTGCAGTGCGCGCATAAAGTTTTGCGCGCAAAAAGCTTGTTTAGACGTGCTAAGGGGGGTTTTCACAGGCAGGCTAACAGAACCGCTTTGTGAATCAAGCCCATAGTTTGGATGCCTTCAGTGTGAATCTACAATGTTCATAGTCATGAAAATAAAGAAAACTCTTTGAATGAGAAGGTGTGTCCAAACTTTTGCTCTGTACTGTGTATATATATATATATATAGAGAGAGAGAGAGAGAAAGACGAGAGGACGCAGCATAAAGAATAATAGTGCACCTTCTGGACAGGTGAGAAGTCTATGCTTTGCGCAGTTTGAATGAAAGGCAGGTTTGTGGCCCCTTGTTCCATTGGTTTGGGGGTGGGGGATACAGACAGCAACTGATACAACTAATCGGGGTGAGGGGGGCTAATAAAGTTTGCCCAGCCCAATTTACTTTGTTTAATATGCTCTTTGTAGCTGCACTTTTTCTACAAGTTGTCCCTTTCACCTCACCTAGCTGGAAGCAGCAGGCTGTAGGTTATTCCTTCAGGCAGCAAAGGCTGTATTCTGAGTATGCCTCTCCATGCTCTCTCCACATGGTGTCACAGCCCCTCCCGTCAGTGACTGAGGCCCGGTGCACACCAAAAACCGCTAGCAGATCCGCAAAATGCTAGCAGATTTTGAAACGCCTTTTCTTCTTTTTCTGTAGCGTTTCAGCTAGCGTTTTGCGGTTTTGTGTAGCGGTTTTGGTGTAGTAGATTTAACATATTGTTACAGTAAAGCTGTTACTGAACAGCTACTGTAACAAAACCGCCTGGCAAACCGCTCTGAAGTGCCTATACTTAACATTGGAGGCAGAAACGCCTCCGCAATCCAAAATCTGCAGCAGCCCGGGAGTATGCGTTTCTGCAAAACGCCTCCCGCTCTGGTGTGCACCAGCCCATTGAAATACATTACCCAAGCGTATCCGCACCCGCAAGCGGATCACAAAACGCTGCCGAACCGCTCTGGTGTGCACTAGGCCTGAGAGGCGGGGGCAGGGAGCAGATGCCTGTAACTGGAAAACAGCACAGACAGACACACTACAATGCAGCCGGTGCTGCTGGAGGGGTTAATTTAAAAAGCCTCTCTGCTTCCAGCTGTGATCAGTGTCATTTGCCAGGGCCAGGCACTGCTAAGTGTGAGTGTGATTACCCTCCTGATGGGAGGAAGAAAGAGAAACAGTAAAGGGCCTGATTACATGCTGATGGGGCCCATTAAACTCTGACTGAGGCCCCAAGGAGCTGCTTGAGGCGCTTAGTGGGTTAATCCAGCGCTGTTTCAGGGAAATGTGATGCAAGAACAGGAAGTACAATGACGCCAGTACATCGTTCAGGACGGAGCTGGCTGCCTGCAAGTGAGTATTTGTATCCCCGCCGCTGTTCGTGTGCTCGCCGCTGCTTCGCATACCCCCCGCCAGAGGTGCGCACCGACAGGTCGTGATCATGAGTTGCCGACCATTTTTCAGCTATCCGCCACGGACTTTTGTCACCGTGGACCAATTTTCATTCACTAAAAGCCGCTTCGGCAGACCGTGAATGCGTACATGCGAACGCATTCACACTCGTGAAAACGGCGCAGAAGTCGTGGTTAGGGCGTGAATAGCAGAAGTAGGCGGAAGTATCTTCCCTGGCGCCAATCAGAGGCCCTAGCAACCAATCACAGGAGGGGATTAGGGGTGTAGAGGCTCTCGACATCCAGCGTGTGTGTGGGCGGGTATTGTATATATGTAGCGGTGGGATTTTACTTGTGTTTGTATGCTGGATGGAAAAAGGGCAGGCGCCCGAAACAGCAGATTGTCGATATCCCTCTGCATTATGTTTTTATTTTTTTTGATACAATAAAGTCTTGATAACTTAAGAAGATGGTGCAGACCTCAATCTCTCTCTGAATGCTTTGTGGACCATGGCGGTACCCAGGTGAAAGGCCCTGCAGGTCTGACCCTCTGTTAAGGGCATGGCCTATTGAGTGTGGTTCCATTACTACAAAAAACAAAACAGGGGAACAAAAAAATGGGGAGACGAGGGGAAATTGAGGGGGCTGAAAAAAATGTAAGCGATTTGAAAAATATGTAGAGGGGAGGTGAAAAAATGTACTATAGCAACCAAATAGGTATATAATGCAGGTAATTATGGCAGACAGCTTAAAGCGGAATATAACCCTGCATTTCAACTTTGCTCTAAAACATTATTTACAGCATATTATATGCAACCAGCATTTTTTTTTTACTAGACCAGCATTGGAAGGGTTACACACAGAGCTTTAAAGTTCCGTGGAGAGAAAAGCTGGAGCAGCCGAAGTTTAGATAAGTAAACACAATGTAACAAGTGAGGAATGTGACTCACTCTCTCTCTGTGTCCGGGAGCTCCTGCACAGTCAGAGTGTAGTAAACATTCCATACTTGTTACATTGTGTTTACTTAAATATATCTATCTAAACTTCAGATGCGGCAGCATTTCTCTCCACGGAACTTTAAAGGGGAACTGAAGAGAGAGGTATATGGAGGCTGTCATGTTTATTTCCTTTTAGACCATACCAGTTGCCTGGCAGCCCTGCTGGTCTATTTTTTTTGCAGTAGTATCTGATTAAAACCAGAAACAAGCATGCAGCTAGTCTTGTCAGATCAGACTTATAAGTCTGAACCCCTGAAACACCTGATCTGCTGCATGCTTGTTCAGGGGCTATGGCTAATAGTATTAGAGGCAGAGGATCAGCAGGGCTGCCAGGCAACTGGTATTGTCTAAAAGGAAATAAACATGACAGCCTCCATATACCTCTGTCTTCAGTTCCCCTTTAAAGCTCTGTGTGTAACCCTTCCAATGCTGGTCTAGTAAAAAAAAAAATGCTGGTTGCATATAATATGCTGTAAATAATGTTTTAGAGCTAAGTTGAAATGCAGGGTTATATTCCGCTTTAAGTGCTGTATATAATAATATACTAGGTTCTAATGTAAATGCATAGAATCAAAGTACACACCAATATAAATATAAAATATAATAAATATTGTAAATAGCAATAGCTGACATAAATCATCTGGATAAGTGCAAACCACAATAATTTGATACACAAAGTGCATAATGCAGTAATAATAAATAATCTAAAAAATTCATCCTAGTGCACAGATAAATATAAATACAGTGCAGGTACACAAAATCAGGTATAATGTATAAGAAAAACACCACATAGGCATCAATCAATCAATCAATCAATCAATAAAGTGCATTATATATATACAGGGCAGGTACACAGGATCAGGTATAATGTATATAAAAAGCACCACATAGGCATGGACTTTAATCAATCAATAAAGTGCGTAGTGCCATCCAACATACCAACCCAATAACAATGTCAGCCTGCGAAGATATACACTGATCCGCTGCTGAAACAGTCAGTCTGCTCTGCACCTGAAGCTTCCCAGAAATAATTCACAGCCTGCAAAGACCTGAGCACCAGATCAGTGAGGGAATTATACCGCCATATTACCTGCCGTCCTCCCCATTCCGAAACAGCACAGCCACCCCCAAGGCCTAACCTGGTGTGTCACGGGAAACCCGCCTCCTCAGAGACCACACCCCCTGTTGTGTTTCTCAGCAAAGCCCAGAGTGTCCCCTAAAGCCCTTACTAATAAGATATACTTGTTCCCACAAACTTTCCCTGATGGCTGTCGTGGTCCTTCCCACATATTTCAGGCCACGAGGGCATGCAAGTAAGTAGAGCAAATTCACTATCACACGTAAAAAAGGTTTTTAGTCAGAAAATAATGTGTAGTGGCTTTTCTTGTAAAGGTTGTGGCCTCCTCGGCATAGATTTACCTAACAGCCCTTACATTCCACACATCTATAAACACCTGGCAGTGGTAACACTTGGACCAGAGTGTTATTTTGGTTAGTGAATCAACCCGTATGCCACAGCAGCAGCCACACAGCAGGCAGGTGGGGAGAACAACCCCTATGCCACAGCAGCAGCCACACAGCAGGCAGGTGGGGAGAGCAACCCCTATGCCACAGCAGCAGCCACACAGCAGGCAGGTGGGGAGAACAACCCCTATGCCACAGCAGCAGCCACACAGCAGGCAGGTGGGGAGAACAACCCCTATGCCACAGCAGCAGCCACACAGCAGGCAGGTGGGGAGAACAACCCCTATGCCACAGCAGCAGCCACACAGCAGGCAGGTGTGGAGAACAACCCCTATGCCACAGCAGCAGCCACACAGCAGGCAGGTGGGGAGAATAATCCCTATGCCACAGCAGCAGCCACACAGCAGGCGGGTGGGGAGAACAACCCCTATGCCACAGCAGCAGCCACACAGCAGGCAGGTGGGGAGAACAACCCCTATGCCACAGCAGCAGCCACACAGCAGGTGGGTGGGGAGAACAACCCCTATGCCACAGCAGCAGGCAGGTGGGGAGAACAACCCCTATGCCACAGCAGCAGCCACACAGCAGGCAGGTGGGGAGAACAACCCCTATGCCACAGCAGCAGCCACACAGCAGGCGGGTGGGGAGTACAACCCCTATGCCACAGCAGCAGCCACACAGCAGGCAGGTGGGGAGAACAACCCCTATGCCACAGCAGCAGCCACACAGCAGGCAGGTGGGGAGAACAACCCCTATGCCACAGCAGCAGCCACACAGCAGGCGGGTGGGGAGAACAACCCCTATGCCACACCAGCAGCCACACAGCAGGCGGGTGGGGAGAACAACCCCTATACCACAGCAGCAGCCACACAGCAGGCAGGTGGGGAGAACAACCCCTATGCCACAGCAGCAGCCACACAGCAGGCAGGTGGGGGGAACAACCCCTATGCCTCAGCAGCAGCAACACAGCAGGCAGGTGGGGAGAACAACCCCTATGCCACAGCAGCAGCCACACAGCAAGCCGGTGGGGAGAACAACCCCTATGCCACAGCAGCAGCCACACAGCAGGCAGGTGGGGAGAACAACCCCTATGCCACAGCAGCAGCCACACAGCAGGCAGGTGGGGAGAACAACCCCTATGCCACAGCAGCAGCCACACAGCAGGCAGGTGGGGGGAACAACCCCTATGCCACAGCAGCAGCCACACAGCAGGCAGGTGGGGAGAACAACCCCTATGCCACAGCAGCAGCCACACAGCAGGCAGGTGGGGAGAACAACCCCTATGCCACAGCAGCAGCCACACAGCAGGCAGGAGGGGAGAACAACCCCTATGCCACAGCAACAGCCACACAGCAGGGAGGTGGGGAGAACAACCCCTATGCCACAGCAGCAGCCACACAGCAGGCAGGTGGGGAGAATAACCCCTATGCCACAGCAGCAGCCACACAGCAGGCAGGTGGGGAGAACAACCCCTATGTCACAGCAGCAGCCACACAGCAGGCAGGTGGGGAGAACAACCCCTATGCCACAGCAGCAGCCACACAGCCGGCAGGTGGGGGGAACAACCCATATGCCACAGCAGCAGCCACACAGCAGGCGGGTGTGGAGAACAACCCCTATGCCACAGCAGCAGCCACACAGCAGGCGGGTGGGGAGAACAACCTCTATGCCACAGAAGCAGCCACACAGCAGGCGGGTGGGGAGAACAACCCCTATGCCACAGCAGCAGCTGCCACACAGCAGGCAGGTGGGAAGAACAACCCCTATGCCACAGCAGCAGCCACACAGCAGGCGGGTGGGGAGAACAACCCCTATGCCACAGCAGCAGCTGCCACACAGCAGGCAGGTGGGAAGAACAACCCCTATGCCACAGCAGCAGCCACACAGCAGGCAGGTGGGGAGAACAACCCCTATGCCACAGCAGCAGCCACACAGCAGGCAGGTGGGGAGAACAACCCCTATGCCACAGCAGCAGCCACACCGCTGGAGGGTGGGGAGAACAACCCCTATGCCACAGCAGCCACACAGCAGGCAGGTGGGGAGAACAACCCCTATGCCACAGCAACAGCCACAAAGCAGGCAGGTGGGGGGAACAACCCCTATGCCACAGCAGCAGCCACACAGCAGGCAGGTGGGGAGAACAACCCCTATGCCACAGCAGCAGACACACAGCAGGCAGGTGGGGAGAACAACCCCTATGCCACAGCAGCATCCACACAGCAGGCGGGTGGGGAGAACAACCCCTATGCCACAGCAGCAGCCACACAGCAGGCAGGTGGGGAGAACAACCCCTATGCCACAGCAGCAT
Organism: Hyperolius riggenbachi; assembly: GCF_040937935.1. NCBI lineage: Eukaryota > Metazoa > Chordata > Amphibia > Anura > Hyperoliidae > Hyperolius > Hyperolius riggenbachi. The sequence continues at coordinate 291,937,131 of NC_090655.1, read as the reverse complement.
CCACACAGCAGGCGGGTGGGGAGAACAACCCCTATGCCACATCAGCAGCCACACAGCAGGCGGGTGGGGAGAACAACCCCTATGCCACAGCAGCAGCAACACAGCAGGCAGGTGTGGAGAACAACCCCTATGCCACAACAGCAGCCACACAGCAGGCAGGTGTGGAGAACAACCCCTATGCCACAGCAGCAGCCACACAGCAGGCTGGTGGGGAGAACAACCCCTATGCCACAGCAGCAGCCACACAGCAGGCAGGTGGGGAGTACAACCCCTATGCCACAGCAGCAGCCACACAGCAGGCAGGTGGGGAGAACAACCCCTATGCCACAGCAGCAGCCACACAGCAGGCAGGGGGGGAGAACAACCCCTATGCCACAGCAGAAGCCACACAGCAGGCAGGTGAGGAGAACAACCCCTATGCCACAGCAGCAGCCACACAGCAGGCGGGTGGGGAGAACAACCCCTATGCCACAGCAGCCACACAGCATGCGGGTGGGGAGAACAACCCCTATGCCACAGCAGCAGCCACACAGCAGGCGGGTGGGGAGAACAACCCCTATGCCACAGCAGCAGCCACACAGCAGGCAGGTGGGGAGCACAACCCCTATGCCACAGCAGCAGCCACACAGCAGGCAGGTGGGGAGTACAACCCCTATGCCACAGCAGCAGCCACACAGCAGGCAGGTTTGGAGCACAACCCCTATGCCACAGCAGCAGCCACACAGCAGGCAGGTGGGGGAGAACAACCCCTATGCCACAGCAGCAGCCACACAGCAGGCGGGTGAGGAGAACAACCCCTATGCCACAGCAGCAGCCACACAGCAGGCGGGTGAGGAGAACAACCCCTATGCCACCGCAGCAGCCACACAGCAGGCAGGTGGGGGAGAACAACCCCTATGCCACAGCAGCAGCCACACAGCAGGCAGGTGGGGAGAACAACCCCTATGCCACAGCAGCAGCCACACAGCAGGCAGGTGGGGAGTACAACCCCTATGCCACAGCAGCAGCCACACAGCAGGCAGGTTTGGAGCACAACCCCTATGCCACAGCAGCAGCCACACAGCAGGCAGGTGGGGAGCACAACCCCTATGCCACAGCAGCAGCCACACAGCAGGCGGGTGGGGAGAACAACCCCTATGCCACAGCAGCAGCCACACAGCAGGCAGGTGGGGGGAACAACCCCTATGCCACATCAGCAGCCACACAGCAGGCAGGTGGGGAGAACAACCCCTATGCCACAGCAGCAGCCACACAGCAGGCAGGGGGGGAGAACAACCCCTATGCCACAGCAGCAGCCACACAACAGGCAGGTGGGGAGAACAACCCCTATGCCACAGCAGCTGCCACACAGCAGGCCGGTGGGGAGAACAACCCCTATGCCACAGCAGCAGCCACACAGCAGGCAGGTGGGGAGAATAACCCCTATGCCACAGCAGCAGCCACACAGCAGGCAGGTGGGGAGAACAACCCCTATGCCACAGCAGCAGCTGCCACACAGCAGGCAGGTGGGTAGAATAACCCCTATGCCACAGCAGCAGCCACACAGCAGGCAGGTGGGGAGAACAACCCCTATGCCACAGCAGCAGCTGCCACACAGCAGGCAGGTGGGGAGAACAACCCCTATGCCACAGCAGCAGCCATACAGCAGACAGGTGGGGAGAACAACCCCTATGCCACAGCAGCAGCCACACAGCAGGCAGGTGAGGAGAATAACCCCTATGCCACAGCAGCAGCCACACAGCAGGCAGGTGGGGAGCACAACCCCTATGCCACAGCAGCAGCCACACAGCAGGCAGGTGGGGAGAACAACCCCTATGCCACAGCAGCAGCCACACAGCAGGCAGGTGGGGAGAACAACCCCTATGCCACAGCAGCAGCTGCCACACAGCAGGCAGGTGGGTAGAATAACCCCTATGCCACAGCAGCAGCCACACAGCAGGCAGGTGGGGAGAACAACCCCTATGCCACAGCAGCAGCTGCCACACAGCAGGCAGGTGGGGAGAACAACCCCTATGCCACAGCAGCAGCCACACAGCAGGCAGGTGGGGAGAACAACCCCTATGCCACAGCAGCAGCCACACAGCAGGCAGGTGAGGAGAATAACCCCTATGCAACAGCAGCAGCCACACAGCAGGCAGGTGGGGAGCACAACCCCTATGCCACAGCAGCAGCCACACAGCAGGCAGGGGGGGAGAACAACCCCTATGCCACAGCAGCAGCCACACAGCAGGCAGGTGGGGAGAACAACCCCTATGCCACAGCAGCAGCCACACAGCAGGCAGGTGGGGAGAACAACCCCTATGCCACAGCAGCAGCCGCCACACAGCAGGCGGGTGGGGAGAACAACCCCTATGCCACAGCAGCAGCCACACAGCAGGTGGGTGGGGAGAACAACACCTATGCCACAGCAGCAGCCACACAGCAGGTGGGTGGGGAGAACAACCCCTATGCCACAGCACAGCAGCCACACAGCAGGCGGGTGGGGAGAACAACCCCTATGCCACAGCAGCAGCCACACAGCAGGCGGGTGGGGAGAACAACCCCTATGCCACAGCAGCAACCACACACCAGGCAGGTGGGGAGAACAACCCCTATGCCACAGCAGCAGCCACATAGCAGGCGGGTGTGGAGAACAACCCCTATGCCACAGCAGCAGCCACACAGCAGGCGGGTGTGGAGAACAACCCCTATGCCACAGCAGCAGCCACACAGCAGGCAGGTGGGGAGAACAGCCCCTATGCCACAGCAGCAGCCACACAGTAGGCAGGTGGGGAGAACAACCCCTATGCCACAGCAGCAGCCACACAGCAGACAGGGGGGGAGAACAACCCCTATGCCACAGCAGCAGCCACACAACAGGCAGGTGGGGAGAACAACCCCTATGCCACAGCAGCAGCCACACAGCAGGCAGGTGGGGAGAACAACACCTATGCCACAGCAGCAGCCACACAGCAGGCAGGTGGGGAGAACAACCCCTATGCCACAGCAGCAGCCACACAGCAGGCAGGTGGGGAGAACAACCCCTATGCCACAGCAGCAGCCACACAGCAGGCAGGTGGGGAGAACACCCCCTATGCCACAGCAGCAGCCACATAGCAGGCAGGTGGGGAGAACAACCCCTATACCACAGCAGCAGCCACACAGCAGGCAGGTGGGGGGAACACCCCCTATGCCACAGCAGCAGCCACATAGCAGGCAGGTGGGGAGAACAACCCCTATACCACAGCAGCAGCCACACAGCAGGCAGGTGGGGGGAACAACCCCTATGCCACAGCAGCAGCCACACAGCAGGCAGGTGGGGAGAACTACCCCTATGCCACAGCAGCAGCCACACAGCAGGCAGGTGGGGATCACAACCCCTATGCCACAGCAGCAGCCACACAGCAGGCAGGTGGGGAGAACAACCCCTATGGCACAGCAGCAGCCACACAGCAGGCAGGTGGGGAGAACAACCCCTATGCCACAGCAGCAGCCACACAGCAGGCGGGTGGGGAGAACAACCCCTATGCCACAGCAGCAGCCACACAGCAGGCAGGTGGGGAGAACAACCCCTATGCCACAGCAGCAGCCACACAGCAGGCAGGTGGGTGGAGAGAACAACCCCTATGCCACAGCAGCAGCCACACAGCAGGCGGCTGGGGGAGAAAAACCCCTATGCCACAGCAGCAGCCACACAGCAGGCAGGTGGGGAGCACAACCCCTATGCCACAGCAGCAGCCACACAGCAGGCAGGTGGGGAGAACAACCCCTATGCCACAGCAGCAGCCACACAGCAGGCAGGTGGGGAGCACAACCCCTATGCCACAGCATTAGCCACACAGCAGGCAGGGGGGGAGAACAACCCCTATGCCACAGCAGCAGCCACACAGCAGGCAGGTGGAGAGAACAACCCCTATGCCACAGCAGCAGCCACACAGCAGGCAGGTGGGGAGAACAACCCCTATGCCACAGCAGCAGCCACACAGCAGGCAGGTGGAGAGAACAACCCCTATGCCACAGCAGCAGCCACACAGCAGGCAGGGGGGGAGAACAACCCCTATGCCACAGCAGCAGACACACAGCAGGCCGGTGGGGAGAACAACCCCTATGCCACAGCAGCAGCCACACACAGCAGGCAGGGGGGGAGAACAACCCCTATGCCACAGCAGCAGCCACACAGCAGGCAGGCAGGGAGAATAACCCCTATGCCACAGCAGCAGACACACAGCAGGCCAGTGGGGAGAACAACCCCTATGCCACAGCAGCAGCCACACAGCAGGCAGGTGGGGAGAACAACCCCTATGCCACAGCAGCAGCCACACAGCAGGCAGGTGGGGGGAACAACCCCTATGCCACAGCAGCAGCCACACAGCAGGCAGGTGGGGAGAACAACCCCTATGCCACAGCAGCAGCCACGCAGCAGGCAGGTGGGGAGAACAACCCCTATGCCACAGCAGCAGCCACACAGCAGGCGGGTGGGGAGAACAACCCCTATGCCACAGCAGCAACCACACAGCAGGCAGGTGGGGGGAACAACCCCTATGCCACAGCAGCAGCTGCCACACAGCAGGCAGGTGGGGAGAACAACCCCTATGCCACAGCAGCTGCCACACAGCAGGCAGGTGGGGAGAACAACCCCTATGCCACAGCAGCAGCCACACAGCAGGCAGGTGGGGAGAACAACCCCTATGCCACATCAGCAGCAGCCACACAGCAGGCAGGTGGGGAGAACAACCCCTATGCCACAGCAGCAGCCACACAGCAGGGAGGTGGGGAGAATAACCCCTATGCCACAGCAGCAGCCACACAGCAGGCAGGTGGGGAGAACAACCCCTATGCCACAGCAGCAGCCTCACAGCAGGCAGGTGGGGAGAACAACCCCTATGCCACAGCAGCAGCCACACAGCAAGCAGGTGGGGAGAATAACCCCTATGCCACAGCAGCAGCCACACAGCAGGCGGGTGGGGAGAACAACCCCTATGCCACTGCAGCAGCCACACAGCAGGCAGGTGGGGAGAACAACCCCTATGCCACAGCAGCAGCCACACAGCAGGCAGGTGGGGGGAACAACCCCTATGCCACAGCAGCAGCCACACAGCAGGCAGGTGAGGAGAACAACCCCTATGCCACAGCAGCAGCCACACAGCAGGCTGGTGGGGAGAACAACCCCTATGCCACAGCAGCAGCCACACAGCAGGCAGGTGGGGGGAACAACCCCTATGCCACAGCAGCAGCCTCACAGCAGGAAGGTGGGGAGAACAACCCCTATGCCACAGCAGCAGCCACACAGTAGGCCGGTGGGGAGAACAACCCCTATGCCACAGCAGCAGCCACACAGCAGGCACGTAGGGAGAACAACCGATTTGCCACAGCAGCAGTCACACTGCAGGCAGGTGGGGGAGAACATCCCCTATGCCACAGCAGCAGCCACACAGCAGGTGGGTGGAGAGAACAACCCCTATGCCACAGCAGTAGCCACACAGCAAGCAGGTGAGGAGAACAAACCCTATGCCACAGCAGCAGCCACACAGCAGGCTGGTGGGGAGATCAACCCCTATGCCACAGCAGCAGCCACACAGCAGGCAGGTGGGGGGAACAACCCCTATGCCACAGCAGCAGCCACACAGCAGGCAGGTGGGGGGAACAACCCCTGTGCCACAGCAGCAGCCACACAGCAGGCGGGTGGGGAGAACAAGCCCTATGCCACAGCAGCAGCCACACAGCAGGCAGGTGGGGGGAACAATCCCTATGCCACAGCAGCAGCCACACAGCAGGCGGGTGGGGAGAACAACCTCTCTGCCACAGCAGCAGCCACACAGCAGGCGGGTGGGGAGAACAACCTCTATGCCACAGCAGCAGCCACACAGCAGGCGGGTGTGGAGAACAACCCCTATGCCACAGCAGCAGCCACACAGCAGGCGGGTGTGGAGAACAACCCTTATGCCACAGCAGCAGCCACACAGCAGGCAGGTGGGGGGAACCATCCCTATTCCACAGCAGCAGCCACACAGCAGGCGGGTGGGGAGAACAACCCGTATGCCACAGCAGCAGCCAAACAGCAGGCAGGTTGGGATAAAATGGGCGTGGCCATGACATTATATGGGTGGAGCTAACATAATGATGTAACAGGGAGGCATAAGAAAGCAGTGTTTACGCCATGATGTGGTCAAATGAGGTTTCACATCATGGGTGTGCAGAAACTGTGTGATGCTGTTTAATAATAACCCCAAAGCAGCAAACATAGCCAACTATTTCAGCACAAAATAAACGCATTGTGGGCAACATGTCAGTACAAAATAAATGCATTGTGGGCAACATGTCAGTAGAAAATAAACGCAATTTGGGCAACATGTCAGTACAAAATAAACACAATGTGAGCAACACGTCAGTACAAAATAAACGTATTGTGGGCAACATGTCAGTACAAATTAAACGCAATTTGGGCAACATGTCAGTACAAAATAAACGCAATGTGGGCAACATGTCAGTACAAAATAAATGCATTGTGGGCAACATGTCAGTGCAAAATAAAACGCAATTTGGGCAACATAACACCTGAAAAAAAAAAAGCATTTACTCACCTGGCAGAAGTCTCCTCTCGCTCCTGGCCGGCCTCTGGCGCGCTGCTCCTGGGATCGTCTTGCTCCTCCTGCAGTCTCCCGCACTGACAGGCAGAGCAGGGCTACGGCAAGATGGTGCCCGAAGCCCTGTACTGGAGAGACAAATAGTCTCCAGTACAGGGCTTCGGCAGCCATCTTCCCGTAGCCCTTCTCGCCTGCCAGTGTCGGAACACCGGAAGACTAAGGAGGCTGGAGTGGGGCTGCAGGCAATGAACTGGCACGGCGTCTATAGACGCCGCTGCCGGCTCATGCAGATACAGTGGCCAGAGTCCCGAGGTCAGGACGTCCCGCTGCTAAAAGCAGGATATTTCCCGGGACTCCATGCAGCCTGGGACAGGGGACCCCGAATCCGGGACCTGTCTCGAGTAATCCGGGACGTCTGGTCACTCTACTTAAAATGAACCTGTAATAAACAAAGTGCCCCTATCGGATACTTACCTCACGGTCTTCCTCCCTCCTCTTCATTCTCTGAAAATCCCCCAACAAGTACCGACAAGCTGTGCGCAGGCGCAGTAGTGCGAGGCAATATTTACATTCTGCTCTCCTGCACAGGCGCAGTAACTGCATTCCGATCAGGATCAAACAGAAATAGCTGAGCCCGATTGGGTCTGCTCTACTGCGCAGGCCTGAGGCCAATCGGAAAGCTGATACTGGGCCTGTGCAGGAGCGCAGAATGTAAATATTACCACACGTGGTGTTCGAGGGCGGCCAGCGCTGGATCCCAGAGGGGGAAGAGGATGCAGAAGCCTCATTAGTATCCAGAGGCTTCCCCCCTCCCAGGTAAGTACCCCTTGGGGCCCCCTTTTATTTATTACAGATTCTCTTTAAGTTTCACTGCCACCAAAAGGAAATCAATTATTTAAGAAGAGTTAAAAAAGAGTAGGAAGACATAAACTTACCTCCTCTCAGGGAAACATGTCAGTGCAATAAGATATTCTTACCTGGGGCTTCCTCCAGCCCCTGACAGCCTATCTGTCCCTCGCCGCAGCTCCTCGGATCCCCTCCATTGCAGATGTGACCTTGCCAGTGCGACCTCTACTGCACCTGCGCAAAGTGCTCCAGGCTATGTGAGCATGATCACCAGTGTAGCGGCTGTGCAGTCTCACAGGCGCAGTACATGCCGACCTGGCAGCGGGGGGTACCTGGGGACACCGGAGCTGTGGCGAGGGAGAGATAGGCTCCCAGGGGCTGGAGGAAGCCCCAGGTAAGTAGATTTCCTTTTTTTTTTGCTCATACGTGTCCTTTAAAAATGATATAGATAATCGCAGCAATAATGGACAACTGAAGTAAGAGGGATATGGGGGCTGCCATATTTATTTCCTTTTAAGCAATGCTAGTTTCCTGGCTGTCCTGCTGATCCTCTGACTATATCAGATCAGGTGTTTCTGACATTATTGTCAGATCTGACAAGATTTAGCTGCATGCTTGTTTCTGGTGTGATTCACACTACTGCAGGCAAATAGACCGTCAGGACTGCCAGGCAACTGGCATTGTTTAACAGGAAATAAATATGGCAGCCTCCATATTCTTCTAGTTTCAGTTCCAAATAACTCCTCTCACTGAGGCGCTAGGCTCTAAATTTTGCTCTCGTTACTTGACTGATGAACTAAGGACCTACTCCTGAGAAACGCATTGCATTCTATGAAAGCTATAGTTATTTATCTCATTTTTGAGGTTTTTTTTTTCCTCTGAGAGGAGGTAAGTTCATATCTACCTCTTCCTAAACTGATTTTAACTTTTGGCTGCAGTTAGCCGTTACACCACAAGATGGCGATCTCACCTCTCCCAGGTGAAACGCAAAGAAAGGAAGCAATTAAACCAAAGAAAGGAAGTGATGTCAGAGCAGGAGGAAAAGTTGCAGGACAAAGCGAGGAGACATTGTTGGAAGGGTAATTGTATGATTTTTGTTGTATTTATGATAATATTGAGGTCGGGGGATGGATACACTTTGTTACAGAGGAGGTCATAGTGCACCTGTCACTATCCTGATCATCCCCCTTGAAGTAACTGCCATACAAGAGACTTTTATATCACTGCTGTGACTTGTTTGCCAGTTATTTTGTCGGCAGCTCCCGCCTTACATGCTCCATAGATTACGGTTGGCTTAAATTGTACCTGAGATGGAAAGTAAATAAAAATATATACATACCTGGGGCTTCCTCCAGCCCTGTTCAGGCTTATTGGTCCCTCGCTGTCATTCTCCACCTCCACACTTCACCGCAGTTTGGCCAGTCAGGGGCAGTTGGCGCTCCCCCATTGCGCTCCCCCCCCCCCCCCCCGTCAGGAGCGTCCTGCGCTGTTTCCTCCGACTGCCTGAAGTACTGGGCTAAACTGCATTAAATCCAGGAGGTGGAGGGCGAGGGACTGATTCGACCCATACCTGCACCCATCTAGATATGCCACTGTCAACATGTAATGCAAGTATAGCCATGTCCACCTGTGTCACCCAGCATTACTATTATCCTCCAGTATGTAATGTCCCCCCACCCCAGTAATTCCATTTCTCCCCCAGTATAGCCATGTCCTCCCTGTGTCCCCCAGCATTGCCATTATCCCCCAGCATGTAATGTACCCCCACCCCAGTAATGGCATTTCTCCCCCAGTATAGCCATGTCCTCCCTGTGTCCCCCAGCATTGCCATTATCCCCCAGTATGTAATGTCCCCACCCCAGTAATGCCATTTCTCCCCAGTATAGCCATGTCCCCCCTGTGTCCCCCAACATTGCCATTATCCTCCAGTATGTAATGTCCCCACCCCAGTAATGCCATTTCTCCCCCAGTATTGCCATGTCCCCTCTGTGCCCCCCAACATTGCCATTATCCTCCAGTATGTAATGTCCCCCACCCCAGTAATGCCATTTCTCCCCCAGTATAGCCATGTCCTCCCTGTGTCCCCCAGCATTGCCATTATCCTCCAGTATGTAATGTCCCCCACCCCAGTAATGCCATTTCTCCCCCAATATAGCCATGTCCCTTCTGTGTCCCCCAGCATTGCCATTATCCTCCAGTATGTAATGTCCCCACCCCAGTAATGCCATTTCTACCCAGTATAGCCATGTCCCCCCTGTGTCCCCCAACATTGCCATTATCCTCCAGTATGTAATGTCCCCACCCCAGTAATGCCATTTCTCCCCAGTATAGCCATGTCCCCTCTGTGTCCCCCAGCATTGCCATTATCCTCCAGTATGTAATGTCCCCACCCCAGTAATGCCATTTTTTTCTCAGTATAGCCATGTCCCCCCTGTTTCCCCAGCATTACCATTATCCCCAGTATGTAATGTCCCCCACCCCAGAAATGCCATTTCTCCCCAGTATAGCCATGTCCCCTCTGTGTCCCCCAGCATTGCCATTATCCTCCAGTATGTAATGTCCTCACCCCAGTATTGCCATTTCTCTCCCAGTATAGCCATGTCCCCCCTGTGTCCCCCAGCATTGCTATTATCCTTCAGTATGTAATGTCCCCACCCCAGTAATGCCATTTCTTTCCCATTATAGCCATGTCCTTCCTGTGTCCCCCAGCATTGCCATTATCCTCCAGTATGTAATGTCCCACACCCCAGTAATGCCATTTCTCCCCCAGCATAGCCATGTCCCCCCTTTGTCCCCCAGCATTGCCATTATCCCCCAGTATGTAATGCCCCCCACCCCAGTAATGCCATTTCTCCCCCAGTATATCCATGTCCCCCCTGTGTCCCCCAGTATTGCCATTATCCTCCAGTATGTAATGTCCCCACTCCAGTAATGCCATTTCTTTCCCAGTATAGCCATGTCCCCCCTGTGTCCCCCAGCATTGCCATTATCCTCCAGTATGTAATGTCCCCCATCCCAGTAATGCCATTTCTCCCCCAGTATAGCCATGTCCCCCCTGTAACCCCCAGCATTGCCATTATCCTCCAGTATGTAATGTCCCCACCCCAGTAATGCCATTTCTCCCCCAGTATAGCCATGTCCCCCCTTTGTCCCCCAGCATTGCCATTATCCCCCAGTATGTAATGCCCCCCACCCCAGTAATGCCATTTCTTTCCCAGTATAGCCATGTCCCCCCTGTGTCCCCCAGCATTGCCATTATCCTCCAGTATGTAATGTCCCCCACCCCAGTAATGCCATTTCTCCCCCAGTATAGCCATGTCCCCCCTGTAACCCCCAGCATTGCCATTATCCTCCAGTATGTAACGTCCCCACCCCAGTAATGCCATTTCTACCCCAGTATAGCCATGTCCCCCACCCCAGTAATGTAATTTCTCCCCCAGTATAGCCATGTCCCCCTGTGTCCCCCAACATTGCCATTATCCTCCAGTATGTAATGTCCCCCACCCCAGTAATGCCATTTCTCCCCCAGTATAGCCATGTCCTACCTGTGTCCCCAGCATTGCCATTATCCTCTAGTATGTAATGTCTCCCTCCCCAGTAATGCCATTTATCCCCCAGTACAGCCAAGTCTCCGCTGTGTCCCCCAGCATTGCCATTATCCTCCAGTATGTAATGTCCCCACCCCAGTAATGCCATTTTTACAATGTATTCAGTCAGTGTATGTGTTTCCTACAGATGTCTCCAGTAACAGAAACCCACCAAGAGAGATGTACAGGTCCTCTTTATTCCCAGGATTGTCTACAGGAAGATCTCACCATCTCCCACCATTATCAGGTAGGTGGGAATAAGCTTCCCCAGAGAGTCCAAACTGTTTGACAGTGTTTCCTCCTGCATATGCTGTTAACACTGTTTGCATTTTACATTATCTCTCACTTTGTGCACTTAGGGCGGAGAACTGATAAATGTAAATGCTGTGGTTAAAGAGGAAGAAGAAGAGATGTATGTGAGGAGTGATCAGCAGTCTATGGAGGAGGGTGACATGATGAGGACAAGTAAACAGGAAGAAAAAGAGACGTATGTGAGGAGTGATCAGCAGTCTATGGAGGAGGGTGACATGATGGGGACATGTAAAGAGGAAGAAGAAGAGACGTATGTGAGGAGTGATCAGCAGTCTATGGAGGAGGGTGACATGATGAGGACAGGTAAAAAGGAAGAAGAAGAGACGTATGTGAGGAGTGATCAGCAGTCTATGGAGGAGGGTGACATGATGAGGACAAGTAAAGAGGAAGAAGAGGAGACATATGTGAGGAGTGATCAGCAGTCTATGGAGGAGGGTGTCATGATGGTGAAGATTAAAGAGGAAGAAGAAGAGACGTATGTGAGGAGTGATCAGCAGTCTATGGAGGAGAGTGACATGATGAGGACAAGTAAAGAGGAAGAAGAGACATATGTGAGGAGTGATCAGCAGTCTATGGAGGAGGGTGACATGATGAGGACAAGTAAAGAGGAAGAAGAAGAGACGTATGTGAGGAATGATCAGCAGTCTATGGAGGAGGGTGACATGATGAGGACATGTAAAGTGGAAGAAGAAGAGACATATGTGAGGAGTGATCAGCAGTCTATGGAGGAGGGTGACATGATGAGGACAAGTAAAGAGGAAGAAGAGACGTATGTGAGGAGTGATCAGCAGTCTATGGAGGAGGGTGACATGATGAGGACAAGTAAAGAGGAAGAAGAAGAGACGTATGTGAGGAATGATCAGCAGTCTATGGAGGAGGGTGACATGATGAGGACATGTAAAGTGGAAGAAGAAGAGACATATGTGAGGAGTGATCAGCAGTCTATGGAGGAGGGTGACATGATGAGGACAAGTAAAGAGGAAGAAGAGACGTATGTGAGGAGTGATCAGCAGTCTATGGAGGAGGGTGACATGATGAGGACAAGTAAAGAGGAAGAAGAAGAGACGTATGTGAGGAATGATCAGCAGTCTATGGAGAGTGACATGATGAGGACAAGTAACGAGGAAGAAGAAGAGACATATGTGAGGAGTGATCAGCAGTCTATGGAGGAGAGTGACATGATGAGGACAAGTAAAGAGGAAGAAGAAGAGACATATGTGAGGAGTGATCAGCAGTGTATGGAGGAGGGTGACATGATGAGGACAAGTAAAGAGGAAGAAGAAGAGACGTATGTGAGGAATGATCAGCAGTCTATGGAGAGTGACATGATGAGGACAAGTAACGAGGAAGAAGAAGAGACGTATGTGAGGAGTGATCAGCAGTCTATGGAGGAGGGTGACATGATGAGGACAAGTAAAGAGGAAGAAGAAGAGACGTATGTGAGGAATGATCAGCAGTCTATGGAGAGTGACATGATGAGGACAAGTAACGAGGAAGAAGAAGAGACATATGTGAGGAGTGATCAGCAGTCTATGGAGGAGAGTGACATGATGAGGACAAGTAAAGAGGAAGAAGAAGAGACGTATGTGAGGAGTGATCAGCAGTCTATGGAGGAGGGTGACATGATGAGGACATATAAAGAGGAAGAAGAAGAGACGTATGTGAGGAGTGATCAGCAGTCTATGGAGGAGGGTGTCATGATGAGGACAAGTAAAGAGGAAGAAGAAGAGACATATGTGAGGAGTGATCAGCAGTCTATGGAGGAGGGTGACATGATGAGGACAAGTAAAGAGGAGGACAATGTTACAGAGGGCAGAACAGGTGAGTAATCAATCAGCAGTGTATATAGAATAAATGTGTATCTGTATTGCTGTGATGTCACTGCTCACAGACTGGCCATATTAGGGATTATGCTATGTGTTTGTTAGATTCTTAAAACTATCATTCAACCAAGGACATTATCTATGGGGAATTTCCTGCATCTCCGCTCTTCCCATGTGTCTAACACGGCTTGAGACGCACGGCCTTACACCTAGAGGTTGAGTATCGTGATGTCACTTGTGAGCATGCAGCACTGGGTATAAATACCCAGAAGTATGGCTATACTGGGACATAGCCTCGGAAGAAGAGGCCGCCAGTATGAAACTGCTGAGAGGCTTGCTTTAGTGCCCTGCACCCACTGCCTGACTCCTCCCATCACCTCAGTATGTCAGGCTTGCTTTACTACCCTGCACCCACTGCCTGACTCCTCCCATCCCTCCAGTATGTCATGCTTGCTTTACTACCCTGCACCCACTGCTTGACTCCTCCCATCACCTCAGTATGTCAGGCTTGCTTTAGTGCCCTGCACCCACTGCTTGACTCCTCCCATCACCTCGGTATGTCTGGCTTGCTTTAGTGCCCTGCACCCACTGCCTGACTCCTCCCATCTCCTCTGTATGTCAGGCTTGCTTTACTACCCTGCACCCACTGCCTCACTCCTCCTATCACCTCATTATGTCAGGCTTGCTTTACTACCCTGCACCCACTGCCTGACTCCTCCCATCACCTCAGTATGTCAGGCTTGCTTTACTACCCTGCACCCACTGCCTGACTCCTCCCATCACCTCAGTATGTAAGGCTTGCTTTACTACCCTGCACCCACTGCCTGACTCCTCTCATCTCCTCAGTATGTCAGGCTTGCTTTACTGCCCTGCCCCCACTGCCTGACTCCTCCCATCACCTCAGTATGTCAGGCTTGCTTTAGTGCCCTGCACCCACTGCCTGACTCCTCCCATCACCTCAGTATGTCAGGCTTGCTTTACTACCCTGCACCCACTGCCTGACTCCTCCCATCATCTCAGTATGTCAGGCTTGCTTTACTACCCTGCACCCACTGCCTAACTCCTCCCATCTCCTCACTATGTCAGGCTTGCTTTACTACCCTGCACCCACTGCCTGACTCCTCCCATCATCTCAGTATGTCAGGCTTGCTTTACTGCCCTGCACCCACTGCCTGACTCCTCCCATCACCTCAGTATGTCAGGCTTGCTTTACTGCCCTGCACCCACTGCCTGACTCCTCTCATCACCTCGGTATGTCAGGCTTGCTTTACTGCCCTGCACCCACTGCCTGACTCCTCCCATCACCTCAGTATGTCAGGCTTGCTTTAGTGCCCTGCACCCACTGCCTGACTCCTCCCATCACCTCAGTATGTCAGGCTTGCTTTACTACCCTGCACCCACTGCCTGACTCCTCCCATCACCTCAGTATGTCAGGCTTGCTTTACTACCCTGCACCCACTGCCTGACTCCTCCCATCACCTCAGTATGTCAGGCTTGCTTTACTGCCCTGCACCCACTGCCTGACTCCTCCCATCACCTCAGTATGTCAGGCTTGCTTTAGTGCCCTGCACCCACTGCCTGATTCCTCCCATCACCTCAGTATGTCAGGCTTGCTTTACTACCCTGCCCCCACTGCCTGATTCCTCCCATCACCTCAGTATGTCAGGCTTGCTTTAGTGCCCTGCACCCACTGCCTGACTCTTCCCATCACCTCAGTATATCAGGCTTGCTTTACTACCCTGCACCCACTGCCTGACTCCTCCCATCACCTCAGTATGTCAGGATTGCTGTAGTGCCCTGCACCCACTGCCTGACTCCTCCCATCACCTCAGTATGTCAGGCTTGCTTTACTGCCCTGCACCCACTGCCTGACTCCTCTCATCACCTCGGTATGTCAGGCTTGCTTTACTGCCCTGCACCCACTGCCTGACTCCTCCCATCACCTCAGTATGTCAGGCTTGCTTTACTGCCCTGCACCCACTGCCTGACTCCTCTCATCACCTCGGTATGTCAGGCTTGCTTTACTGCCCTGCACCCACTGCCTGACTCCTCCCATCACCTCAGTATGTCAGGCTTGCTTTAGTGCCCTGCACCCACTGCCTGACTTCTCCCATCACCTCAGTATGTCAGGCTTGCTTTACTACCCTGCACCCACTGCCTGACTCCTCCCATCACCTCAGTATGTCAGGCTTGCTTTACTACCCTGCACCCACTGCCTGACTCCTCCCATCACCTCAGTATGTCAGGCTTGCTTTACTGCCCTGCACCCACTGCTTGACTCCTCCCATCACCTCAGTATGTCAGGCTTGCTTTAGTGCCCTGCACCCACTGCCTGATTCCTCCCATCACCTCAGTATGTCAGGCTTGCTTTACTACCCTGCCCCCACTGCCTGACTCCTCCCATCACCTCAGTATGTCAGGCTTGCTTTAGTGCCCTGCACCCACTGCCTGACTCTTCCCATCACCTCAGTATATCAGGCTTGCTTTACTACCCTGCACCCACTGCCTGACTCCTCCCATCACCTCAGTATGTCAGGATTGCTGTAGTGCCCTGCACCCACTGCCTGACTCCTCCCATCACCTCAGTATGTCAGGCTTGCTTTACTACCCTGCACCCACTGCCTGACTCCTCCCATCACCTCAGTATGTCAGGCTTGCTTTAGTGCCCTGCACCCATTGCCTGACTCCTCCCATCACCTCAGTATGTCAGGATTGCTGTAGTGCCCTGCACCCACTGCCTGACTCCTCCCATCACCTCAGTATGTCAGGATTGCTGTAGTGCCCTCCACCCACTGCCTGACTCCTCCCATCACCTCAGTATGTCAGGCTTGCTTTACTACCCTGCACCCACTGCCTGACTCCTCCCATCACCTCAGTATGTCAGGATTGCTGTAGTGCCCTGCATCCACTGCCTGACTCCTCCCATCACCTCAGTATGTCAGGCTTGCTTTACTACCCTGCACCCACTGCCTGACTCCTCCCATCACCTCAGTATGTCAGGCTTGCTTTAGTGCCCTGCACCCATTGCCTGACTCCTCCCATCACCTCAGTATGTCAGGCTTGCTTTAGTACCCTGCACCCACTGCCTGACTCCTCCCATCACCTCAGTATGTCAGGCTTGCTTTAGTGCCCTGCACCCACTGCCTGACTCCTCCCATCATCTCAGTATGTCAGGCTTGCTTTACTACCCTGCACCCACTGCCTGACTCCTCCCATCACCTCAGTATGTCAGGCTTGCTTTACTACCCTGCCCCCACTGCCTGACTCCTCCCATCACCTCAGTATGTCAGGCTTGCTTTAGTGCCCTGCACCCACTGCCTGACTCCTCCCATCACCTCAGTATGTCAGGCTTGCTTTACTACCCTGCACCCACTGCCTGACTCCTTCCATCACCTCAGTATGTCAGGCTTGCTTTACTACCCTGCACCCACTGCCTGACTCCTCCCATCACCTCAGTATATCAGGCTTGCTTTACTACCCTGCGCCCACTGCCTGACTCCTCCCATCACTCCAGTATGTCATGCTTGCTTTACTACCCTGCACCCACTGCCTGACTCCTCCCATCACCTCAGTATGTCAGGATTGCTGTAGTGCCCTGCACCCACTGCCTGACTCCTCCCATCACCTCAGTATGTCAGGCTTGCTTTACTACCCTGCACCCACTGCCTGACTCCTCCCATCACCTCAGTATGTCAGGCTTGCTTTACTACCCTGCACCCACTGCCTGACTCCTCCCATCACCTCAGTATGTCAGGCTTGCTTTACTACCCTGCACCCACTGCCTGACTCCTTCCATCACCTCAGTATGTCAGGCTTGCTTTAGTGCCCTGCACCCACTGCCTGACTTCTCCCATCACCTCGGTATATCAGGCTTGCCTTACTACCCTGCACCCACTGCCTGACTCCTCCCATCACCTCAGTATGTCAGGCTTGCTTTAGTGCCCTGCACCCACTGCCTGACTCCTCCCATCACCTCAGTATGTCAGGCTTGCTTTAGTGCCCTGCACCCACTGCCTGACTCCTCCCATCACCTCAGTATGTCAGGCTTCACTCACTGCCTGACTCCTTCCATCACCTCAGTATGTCAGGCTTGCTTTAGTGCCCTGCACCCACTGCCTGACTCCTCCCATTACCTCAGTATGTCAGGCTTGCTTTACTGCCCTGCACCCACTGCCTGACTCCTCCCATCACTTCAGTATGTCAGGCTTGCTTTAGTGCCCTGCACCCACTGCCTGACTCCTCCCATCACCTCAGTATGTCAGGCTTCACTCACTGCCTGACTCCTCCCATCACCTCAGTATGCCAGGCTTGCTTTACTGCCCTGCACCCACAGCCTGACTCCTCCCATCACCTCAGTATGTCAGGCTTGCTTTAGTGCCCTGCACCCACTGCCTGACTCCTCCCATCACCTCAGTATGTCAGGCTTGCTTTAGTGCCCTGCACCCACTGCCTGACTCCTCCCATCACCTCAGTATGTCAGGCTTGCTTTAGTGCCCTGTACCCAATGCCTGACTCCTCCCATCACCTCAGTATGTCAGGCTTGCTTTACTACCCTGCACCCTCTGCCCGACTCCTCCCATCACCTCAGTGTATCAGGCTTGCTTCACTACCATGCACCCACTGCCTGACTCCTCCCATCACCTCAGTATGTCAGGCTTGCTTTACTACCCTGCACCCACTGCCTGACTCCTCCCAACACCTCAGTATGTCAGGCTTGCTTTACTACCCTGCACCCACTGCCTGACTCCTCCCATCACCTCAGTATGTCAGGCTTGCTTTAGTGCCCTGCACCCACTGCCTTACTCCTCCCATCACCTCAGTATGTCAGGCTTGCTTTACTACCCTGCACCCACTGCCTGACTTCTCCCATCACCTCAGTATGTCAGGCTTGCTTTACTACCCTGCACCCACTGCCTGACTCCTCCCATCACCTCAGTATGTCAGGCTTGCTTTGGTGCCCTGCACCCACTGCCTGTCTCCTTCCATCTCCACAGTATGTCAGGCTTGCTTTACTACCCTGCACCCACTGCCTGACTCTTCCCATCACCTCAGTATGTCAGGCTTGCTTTACTACCCTGCACCCACTGCCTTACTCCTCCCATCACCTCAGTATGTCAGGCTTGCTTTACTACCCTGCACCCACTGCCTAACTCCTCCCATCACCTCAGTATGTCAGGCTTGCTTTAGTGCCCTGCACCCACTGCCTGACTCCTCCCATCACCTCAGTATGTCAGGCTTGCTTTAGTGCCCTGCACCCACTGCCTGACTCCTCCCATCACCTCAGTATGTCAGGCTTGCTTTAGTGCCCTGTACCCAATGCCTGACACCTCCCATCACCTCAGTATGTCAGGCTTGCTTTACTACCCTGCACCCTCTGCCTGACTCCTCCCATCACCTCAGTGTATCATTCTTGCTTCACTACCCTGCACCCACTGCCTGATTCCTCCCATCACCTCAGTATGTCAGGCTTGCTTTAGTACCCTGCACCCACTGCCTTACTCCTCCCATCACCTCAGTATGTCAGGCTTGCTTTACTACCCTGCACCCACTGCCTAACTCCTCCCATCACCTCGGTATATCAGGCTTGCTTTACTACCCTGCCCCCACTGCCTGACTCCTCCCATCACCTCAGTATGTCAGGCTTGCTTTAGTGTCCTGCATCCACTGACTGACTCCTCCCATCACCTCAGTATGTCAGGCTTGCTTTACTACCCTGCACCCACTGCCTGACTCCTCCCATCACCTCAGTCTGTCAGGCTTGCTTTACTACCCTGCCCCCACTGCCTGACTCCTCCCATCACCTCAGTATGTCAGGATTGCTGTAGTGCCCTGCACCCACTGCCTGACTCCTCCCATCACCTCAGTATGTCAGGCTTGCTTTACTACCCTGCACCCACTGCGTGACTCCTCCCATCACCACAGTATGTCAGGCTTGCTTTAGTGCCCTGCACCCACTGCCTGACTCCTCCCATCACCTCAGTATGTCAGGCTTGCTTCACTACCCTGCACCCACTGCCTGACTCCTCCCATTACCTCAGTATGTCAGGCTTGCTTTACTACCCTGCCCCCACTGCCTGACTCCTCCCATCACCTCAGTATGTCAGGCTTGCTTTAGTGCCCTGAACCCACTTCCTGACTCCTCCCATCACCTCAGTATGTCAGGCTTGCTTTACTACCCTGCACCCACTGCCTGACTCCTCCCATCACCTCAGTATGTCAGGCTTGCTTTAGTGCCCTGCACCCACTGCCTTACTCCTCCCATCACCTCAGTATGTCAGGCTTGCTTTACTACCCTGCACCCACTGCCTGACTTCTCCCATCACCTCAGTATGTCAGGCTTGCTTTACTACCCTGCACCCACTGCCTGACTCCTCCCATCACCTCAGTATGTCAGGCTTGCTTTGGTGCCCTGCACCCACTGCCTGTCTCCTTCCATCTCCACAGTATGTCAGGCTTGCTTTACTACCCTGCACCCACTGCCTGACTCTTCCCATCACCTCAGTATGTCAGGCTTGCTTTACTACCCTGCACCCACTGCCTTACTCCTCCCATCACCTCAGTATGTCAGGCTTGCTTTACTACCCTGCACCCACTGCCTAACTCCTCCCATCACCTCAGTATGTCAGGCTTGCTTTAGTGCCCTGCACCCACTGCCTGACTCCTCCCATCACCTCAGTATGTCAGGCTTGCTTTAGTGCCCTGCACCCACTGCCTAACTCCTCCCATCACCTCAGTATGTCAGGCTTGCTTTAGTGCCCTGTACCCAATGCCTGACTCCTCCCATCACCTCAGTATGTCAGGCTTGCTTTACTACCCTGCACCCTCTGCCTGACTCCTCCCATCACCTCAGTGTATCATTCTTGCTTCACTACCCTGCACCCACTGCCTGATTCCTCCCATCACCTCAGTATGTCAGGCTTGCTTTAGTACCCTGCACCCACTGCCTTACTCCTCCCATCACCTCAGTATGTCAGGCTTGCTTTACTACCCTGCACCCACTGCCTAACTCCTCCCATCACCTCGGTATATCAGGCTTGCTTTACTACCCTGCCCCCACTGCCTGACTCCTCCCATCACCTCAGTATGTCAGGCTTGCTTTAGTGTCCTGCATCCACTGACTGACTCCTCCCATCACCTCAGTATGTCAGGCTTGCTTTACTACCCTGCACCCACTGCCTGACTCCTCCCATCACCTCAGTCTGTCAGGCTTGCTTTACTACCCTGCCCCCACTGCCTGACTCCTCCCATCACCTCAGTATGTCAGGATTGCTGTAGTGCCCTGCACCCACTGCCTGACTCCTCCCATCACCTCAGTATGTCAGGCTTGCTTTACTACCCTGCACCCACTGCGTGACTCCTCCCATCACCACAGTATGTCAGGCTTGCTTTAGTGCCCTGCACCCACTGCCTGACTCCTCCCATCACCTCAGTATGTCAGGCTTGCTTCACTACCCTGCACCCACTGCCTGACTCCTCCCATTACCTCAGTATGTCAGGCTTGCTTTACTACCCTGCCCCCACTGCCTGACTCCTCCCATCACCTCAGTATGTCAGGCTTGCTTTAGTGCCCTGAACCCACTTCCTGACTCCTCCCATCACCTCAGTATGTCAGGCTTGCTTTAGTGTCCTGCACCCACTGACTGACTCCTCCCATCACCTCAGTATGTCAGGCTTGCTTTAGTGCCCTGCACCCAGTGCCTAACTCATCCCATCACCTCAGTATGTCAGGCTTACTTTAGTGTCCTGCACCCACTGACTGACTCCTCCCATCACCTCAGTATGTCAGGCTTGCTTTACTAGCCTGCACCCACTGCCTGACTCCTCCCATCACCTCAGTATGTCAGGCTTGCTTTAGTGCCCTGCACTCACTGCTTGACTCCTCCCATCACATCAGTATGTCAGGCTTGCTTTAGTGCCCTGCACCCACTGACTGACTCCTCCCATCTCCTCTGTATGTCAGGCTTGCTTTAATGCCCTGCACCCACTGCCTGACTCCTCCCATCACCTCAGTATGTCAGGATTGCTGTAGTGCCCTGCACCCACTGCCTGACTCCTCCCATTACCTCAGTATGTCAGGCTTGCTTTACTACCCTGCACCCACTGACTGACTCCTCCCATCACCTCAGTATGTCAGGCTTGCTTTACTAGCCTGCACCCACTGCCTGACTCCTCCCATCACCTCGGTATATCAGGCTTGCTTTACTACCCTGCATCCACTGCCTGACTCATCCCATCACCTCAGTATGTCAGGCTTTCTTTACTACCCTGCCCCCACTGCCTGACTCCTCCCATCACCTCGGTATGTCAGGCTTGCTTTACTACCCTGCACCCACTGCCTGACTCCTCCCATCACCTCAGTATGTCAGGCTTGCTTTAGTGCCCTGCACCCACTGCCTGACTCCTCCCATCACCTCAGTATGTCAGGCTTGCTTTAGTGCCCTGCACCCACTGCCTGACTCCTCCCATCACCTCAGTATGTCAGGCTTGCTTTAGTGCCCTGCACCCACTGCCTTACTCCTCCCATCACCTCAGTATGTCAGGCTTGCTTTACTACCCTGCACCCACTGCCTGACTCCTCCCATCACCTCAGTATGTCAGGCTTGCTTTACTACCCTGCACCCACTGCCTGACTTCTCCCATCACCTCAGTATGTCAGGCTTGCTTTACTACCCTGCACCCACTGCCTGACTCCTCCCATCACCTCAGTATGTCAGGCTTGCTTTAGTGCCTTGCACCCACTGCCTGACTCCTCCCATCACCTCAGTATGTCAGGCTTGCTTTAGTGCCCTGCACCCACTGCCTAACTCCTCCCATCACCTCAGTATGTCAGGCTTGCTTTAGTACCCTGCACCCACTGCCTTACTCCTCCCATCACCTCAGTATGTCAGGCTTGCTTTACTACCCTGCACCCACTGCCTAACTCCTCCCATCACCTCAGTATGTCAGGCTTGCTTTAGTGCCCTGCACCCACTGCCTGACTCCTCCCATCACCTCGGTATATCAGGCTTGCTTTACTACCCTGCCCCCACTGCCTGACTCCTCCCATCACCTCAGTCTGTCAGGCTTGCTTTACTACCCTGCCCCCACTGCCTGACTCCTCCCATCACCTCAGTATGTCAGGATTGCTGTAGTGCCCTGCACCCACTGCCTGACTCCTTCCATCACCTCAGTATGTCAGGCTTGCTTTAGTGCCCTGCACCCACTGCCTGACTCCTCCCATCACCTCAGTATGTCAGGCTTGCTTTAGTGCCCTGCACCCACTGCCTAACTCCTCCCATCACCTCAGTATGTCAGGCTTGCTTTAGTACCCTGCACCCACTGCCTTACTCCTCCCATCACCTCAGTATGTCAGGCTTGCTTTACTACCCTGCACCCACTGCCTAACTCCTCCCATCACCTCAGTATGTCAGGCTTGCTTTAGTGCCCTGCACCCACTGCCTGACTCCTCCCATCACCTCGGTATATCAGGCTTGCTTTACTACCCTGCCCCCACTGCCTGACTCCTCCCATCACCTCAGTCTGTCAGGCTTGCTTTACTACCCTGCCCCCACTGCCTGACTCCTCCCATCACCTCAGTATGTCAGGATTGCTGTAGTGCCCTGCACCCACTGCCTGACTCCTTCCATCACCTCAGTATGTCAGGCTTGCTTTAGTGCCCTGCACCCACTGCCTGACTCCTCCCATCACCTCAGTATGTCAGGCTTGCTTTACTACCCTGCACCCACTGCGTGACTCCTCCCATCACCACAGTATGTCATGCTTGCTTTAGTGCCCTGCACCCACTGCCTGACTCCTCCCATCACCTCAGTATGTCAGGCTTGCTTCACTACCCTGCACCCACTGCCTGACTCCTCCCATTACCTCAGTATGTCAGGCTTGCTTTACTACCCTGCCCCCACTGCCTGACTCCTCCCATCACCTCAGTATGTCAGGCTTGCTTTAGTGCCCTGAACCCACTTCCTGACTCATCCCATCACCTCAGTATGTCAGGCTTGCTTTAGTGTCCTGCACCCACTGACTGACTCCTCCCATCACCTCAGTATGTCAGGCTTGCTTTAGTGCCCTGCACCCAGTGCCTAACTCCTCCCATCACCTCAGTATGTCAGGCTTGCTTTAGTGTCCTGCACCCACTGACTGACTCCTCCCATCACCT
The DNA here is from genome assembly GCF_040937935.1 of Hyperolius riggenbachi. Classification (NCBI taxonomy): domain Eukaryota; kingdom Metazoa; phylum Chordata; class Amphibia; order Anura; family Hyperoliidae; genus Hyperolius; species Hyperolius riggenbachi. The sequence continues at coordinate 291,913,847 of NC_090655.1, read as the reverse complement.
CAGTATGTCAGGCTTGCTTTACTAGCCTGCACCCACTGCCTGACTCCTCCCATCACCTCAGTATGTCAGGCTTGCTTTAGTGCCCTGCACTCACTGCCTGACTCCTCCCATCACATCAGTATGTCAGGCTTGCTTTAGTGCCCTGCACCCACTGCCTGACTCCTCCCATCTCCTCTGTATGTCAGGCTTGCTTTAATGCCCTGCACCCACTGCCTGACTCCTCCCATCACCTCAGTATGTCAGGATTGCTGTAGTGCCCTGCACCCACTGCCTGACTCCTCCCATCACCTCAGTATGTCAGGCTTGCTTTACTACCCTGCACCCACTGACTGACTCCTCCCATCACCTCAGTATGTCAGGCTTGCTTTACTTCCCTGCACCCACTGCCTGACTCCTCCCATCACCTCGGTATATCAGGCTTGCTTTACTACCCTGCCCCCACTGCCTGACTCCTCCCATCACCACAGTATGTCAGGCTTGCTTTAGTGCCCTGCACCCACTGCCTGACTCCTCCCATCACCTCAGTATGTCATGCTTGCTTTAGTGCCCTGCACCCACTGCCTGACTCCTCCCATCACCTCAGTATGTCAGGCTTGCTTTACTTCCCTGCACCCACTGCCTGACTCCTCCCATCACCTCGGTATATCAGGCTTGCTTTACTACCCTGCCCCCACTGCCTGACTCCTCCCATCACCTCAGTATGTCAGGCTTGCTTTAGTGCCCTGCACCCTCTGCCTGACTCCTCCCATCACCTCAGTATGTCAGGCTTGCTTTACTTCCCTGCACCCACAGCCTGACTCCTCCCATCACCTCGGTATATCAGGCTTGCTTTACTACCCTGCCCCCACTGCCTGACTCTTCCCATCACCTCAGTATGTCAGGCTTGCTTTAGTGCCCTGCACCCACTGCCTGACTCCTCCCATTACCTCAGTATGTCAGGCTTGCTTTAGTGCCCTGCACCCACTGCCTGACTCCTCCCATCACCTCAGTATGTCAGTCTTTCTTTAGTGCCCTGCACCCACTGCCTGACTCCTCCCATCACCTCAATATGTCAGAATTGCTGTAGTGCCCTGCACCCACTGACTGACTTCCCCCATCACCTCGGTATATCAGCCTTGCTTTACTACCCTGCACCCACTGCCTGACTCCTCCCATCACCTCAGTATGTCAGGCTTGCTTTACTTCCCTGCACCCACTGACTGACTCCTCCCATCACCTCAGTATGTCAGGCTTGCTTTACTTCCCTGCACCCACTGCCTGACTCCTCCCATCACCTCGGTATATCAGGCTTGCTTTACTACCCTGCCCCCACTGCCTGACTCCTCCCATCACCACAGTATGTCAGGCTTGCTTTAGTGCCCTGCACCCACTGCCTGACTCCTCCCATCACCTCAGTATGTCATGCTTGCTTTAGTGCCCTGCACCCACTGCCTGACTCCTCCCATCACCTCAGTATGTCAGGCTTGCTTTACTTCCCTGCACCCACTGCCTGACTCCTCCCATCACCTCGGTATATCAGGCTTGCTTTACTACCCTGCCCCCACTGCCTGACTCCTCCCATCACCTCAGTATGTCAGGCTTGCTTTAGTGCCCTGCACCCTCTGCCTGACTCCTCCCATCACCTCAGTATGTCAGGCTTGCTTTACTTCCCTGCACCCACAGCCTGACTCCTCCCATCACCTCGGTATATCAGGCTTGCTTTACTACCCTGCACCCACTGCCTGACTCCTCCCATCACCTCAGTATTCCAGGCTTGCTTTAGTGCCCTGCACCCACAGCCTGACTCCTCCCATCACCTCGGTATATCAGGCTTGCTTTACTACCCTGCCCCCACTGCCTGACTCTTCCCATCACCTCAGTATGTCAGGCTTGCTTTAGTGCCCTGCACCCACTGCCTGACTCCTCCCATTACCTCAGTATGTCAGGCTTGCTTTAGTGCCCTGCACCCACTGCCTGACTCCTCCCATCACCTCAGTATGTCAGTCTTTCTTTAGTGCCCTGCACCCACTGTCTGACTCCTCCCATCACCTCAATATGTCAGAATTGCTGTAGTGCCCTGCACCCACTGACTGACTTCCCCCATCACCTCGGTATATCAGCCTTGCTTTACTACCCTGCACCCACTGCCTGACTCCTCCCATCACCTCAGTATGTCAGGCTTGCTTTTCTGCCCTGCACCCACTGCCTGACTCCTCCCATCACATCAGTATGGCAGGCTTTGCCTTCACATTTCAAAGCATTTGTAGTTGCTCCGGTAACCAGCCACTGGGACACAGGAAGAAGCGGTAAGGCTCTCACTAAACCTGAAACCAGCGAATGGACATGTCAAAAAATCCTGTGCTAAGCAAGTTCTGACTAGTGATGGCCTGCAGGTCACATCTGTGGACAATTCATAGCAAACATTTGCCATTTGTATTTACTGCAAGCTTTATGCTCATTGTATTTCCCCCAAGTCAGGTGGGGCAGGACAGCCAAATAAGTATTGTTATGGGCTACACACGCCTGTAAAAGAAATTAATCTGGCAGCCATTTTATAGTCAGGCTGGAGTCAGTGTAGGGAGAGCTGTGCTGCTGATTGAGGGACAGAGAGATAGCTTGCTGACAGTGTTCAGTGTTATTCAGTGCTGTGTAGCTGTGTGCCTGGAGTCAGTGTAGGGAGAGCTGTGCTGCTGATTGAGGGACAGAGAGATAGCTTGCTGACAGTGTTCAGTGTTATTCAGTGCTGTGTAGCTGTGTGCCTGGAGTCAGTGTAGGGAGAGCTGTGCTGCTGATTGAGGGACAGAGAGATAGCTTGCTGACAGTGTTCTGTGTTATTCAGTGCTGTGTAGCTGTGTGCCTGGAGTCAGTGTAGGGAGAGCTGTGCTGCTGATTGAGGGACAGAGAGATAGCTTGCTGACAGTGTTCTGTGTTATTCAGTGCTGTGTAGCTGTGTGCCTGGAGTCAGTGTAGGGAGAGCTGTGCTGCTGATTGAGGGACAGAGAGATAGCTTGCTGACAGTGTTCTCTGTTATTCAGTGCTGTGTAGCTGTGTGCCTGGAGTCAGTGTAGGGAGAGCTGTGCTGCTGATTGAGGGACAGAGAGATAGCTTGCTGACAGTGTTCTGTGTTATTCAGTGCTGTGTAGCTGTGTGCCTGGAGTCAGTGTAGGGAGAGCTGTGCTGCTGATTGAGGGACAGAGAGATAGCTTGCTGACAGTGTTCTGTGTTATTCAGTGCTGTGTAGCTGTGTGCCTGGAGTCAGTGTAGGGAGAGCTGTGCTGCTGATTGAGGGACAGAGAGATAGCTTGCTGACAGTGTTCTGTGTTATTCAGTGCTGTGTAGCTGTGTGCCTGGAGTCAGTGTAGGGGGAGCTGTGCTGCTGATGGGGGGACAGAGAGATAGCTTGCTGACAGTGTTCAGTGTTATTCAGTGCTGTGTAGCTGTGTGTCTTCAGTCAGTGTAGGGAGAGCTGTGCTGCTGATTGAGGGACAGAGAGATAGCTTGCTGACAGTGTTCTGCGTTATTCAGTGCTGTGTAGCTGTGTGCCTTCAGTCAGTGTAGGGGGAGCTGTGCTGCTGATTGAGGGACAGAGAGATAGCTTGCAGACAGTGTTCTGTGTTATTCAGTGCTGTGTAGCTGTGTGCCTGGAGTCAGTGTAGGGAGAGCTGTGCTGCTGATTGAGGGACAGAGAGATAGCTTGCTGACAGTGTTCTGTGTTATTCAGTGCTGTGTAGCTGTGTGCCTGGAGTCAGTGTAGGGAGAGCTGTGCTGCTGATTGAGGGACAGAGAGATAGCTTGCTGACAGTGTTCTGTGTTATTCAGTGCTGTGTAGCTGTGTGCCTGGAGTCAGTGTAGGGGGAGCTGTGCTGCTGATGGGGGGACAGAGAGATAGCTTGCTGACAGTGTTCAGTGTTATTCATGCTGTGTAGCTGTGTGTCTTCAGTCAGTGTAGGGAGAGCTGTGCTGCTGATTGAGGGACAGAGAGATAGCTTGCTGACAGTGTTCTGTGTTATTCAGTGCTGTGTAGCTGTGTGCCTTCAGTCAGTGTAGGGGGAGCTGTGCTGCTGATTGAGGGACAGAGAGATAGCTTGCAGACAGTGTTCTGTGTTATTCAGTGCTGTGTAGCTGTGTGCCTTCAGTCAGTGTAGGGGAGGCTGTGCTGCTGATTGAGGGACAGAGAGATAGCTTGCTGACAGTGTTCTGTGTTATTCAGTGCTGTGTAGCTGTGTGCCTTCAGTCCGTGTAGGGAAAGATGTGCTGCTGATTGAGGGACAGAGCGATAGCTTGCTGACAGTGTTCTGTGTTATTCAGTGCTGTGTAGCAGTGTGCTTTCAGTCAGTGTAGGGAGAGCTGTGCTGCTGATTGGGGGACAGAGAGATAGCTTGCTGATAGTGTTCTGTGTTAGTCAGTGCTGTGTAGCTGTGTGCCTTCAGTAAGTGTAGGGAGAGCTGTGCTGCTGATTCGGGGACAGAGAGATAGCTTGCTGACAGTGTTCTGTGTTATTCAGTGCTGTGTAGCTGTGTGCCTTCAGTCAGTGTAGGGAGAGCTGTGCTGCTGATTGAGGGACAGAGAGATAGCTTGCTGACATTGTTCTGTGTTATTCAGTGCTGTGTAGCTGTGTGCCTGGAGTCAGTGTAGGGAGAGCTGTGCTGGTGATTGAGGGACAGAGAGATAGATTGCTGGCAGTGTTCTGTGTTATTCAGTGCTGTGTAGCTGTGTTCCTGGAGTCAGTGTAGGGGAGCTGTGCTGCTGATTGGGGGACAGAGAGATAGCTTGCTGACAGTGTTCTGTGTTATTCAGTGCTGTGTAGCTGTGTGCCTTCAGTCAGTGTAGGGGGAGCTGTGCTGCTGACTGAGGGACAGAGAGATAGCTTGCTGACAGTGTTCAGTGGTATTCAGTGCTGTGTAGCTGTGTGCCTTCAGTCAGTGTAGGGAGAGCTGTGCTGCTGATTCGGGGACAGAGAGATAGCTTGCTGACAGTGTTCTGTGTTATTCAGTGCTGTGTGTCTGGAGTCAGTGTAGGGAGAGCTGTGCTGCTGACTGAGGGACAGAGATATAGCTTGCTGACAGTGTTCTGTGTTATTCATTGCTGTGTGCCTTCAGTCAGTGTAGGGAGAGCTGTGCTGCTGATTGAGGGACAGGGAGATAGCTTTCTGACTTTGTTCTGTGTTATTCAGTGCTGTGTAGCTGTGTGCCTTCAGTCAGTGTAGGGGGAGCTGTGCTGCTGATTGAGAGACAGAGAGATAGCTTGCTGACAGTGTTCTGTGTTATTCAGTGCCGTGTAGCTGTGTGCCTTCAGTCAGTGTAGGGAGAGCTATGCTGGTGATTCGGGGACAGAGAGATAGCTTGCTGACAGTGTTCTGTGGTGTTCAGTGCTGTGTAGCTGTGTGCCTGGAGTCAGTGTAGGGAGAGCTGTGCTGCTGATTGAGGGACAGAGAGATAGCTTGCTGACAGTGTTCTGTGTTATTCAGTGCTGTGTAGCTGTGTGCCTGGAGTCAGTGTAGGGAGAGCTGTGCTGCTGATTGAGGGACAGAGAGATAGCTTGCTGACAGTGTTCTGTGGTGTTCTGTGCTGTGTAGCTGTGTGCCTGGAGTCAGTGTAGGGGGAGCTGTGCTGCTGACTGAGGGTCAGAGAGATAGGTTGCTGACAGTGTTCTGTGTTATTCAGTGCTGTGTAGCTGTGTGCCTGGAGTCAGTGTAGGGGGAGCTGTGCTGCTGATTGGGGGACAGAGAGATAGCTTGCTGACATTGTTCTGTGTTGTTCAGTGCTGTGTAGCTGTGTGCCTTCAGTCAGTGTAGTTAGAGCTGTGCTGGTGATTGAGGGACAGAGAGAAAGCTTGCTGACCGTGTTCTGTGTTATTCAGTGCTGTGTAGCTGTGTGCCTGGAGTCAGTGTAGGGAGAGCTGTGCTGGTGATTGAGGGACAGAGAGAAAGCTTGCTGACAGTGTTCTGTGTTATTCAGTGCTGTGTAGCTGTGTGCCTTCAGTCAGTGTAGGGAGAGCTGTGCTGCTGATTGAGGGACAGAGAGATAGCTTGCTGAGAGTGTTCTGTGTTATTCCGTGCAGTGTAGCTGTGTGCCTTCAATCAGTGTAGGGAGAGCTGTGCTGCTGATTGGGGGACAGAGAGATAGCTTGCTGACAGTGTTCTGTGTTATTCAGTGCTGTGTAGCTGTGTGCCTTCAGTCAGTGTAGGGGGAGCTGTGCTGGTGATTGAGGGACAGAGAGAAAGCTTGCTGACAGTGTTCTGTGTTATTCAGTGCTGTGTGCCTTCAGTCAGTGTAGGGAGAGCTGTGCTGCTGACTGAGGGACAGAGAGATAGCTTGCTGACAGTGTTCAGTGTTATTCAGTGCTGTGTAGCTGTGTGCCTTCAGTCAGTGTAGGGGGAGCTGTGCTGGTGATTGAGGGACAGAGAGAAAGCTTGCTGACAGTGTTCTGTGTTATTCAGTGCTGTGTAGCTGTGTGCCTGGAGTCAGTGTAGGGAGAGCTGTGCTGGTGATTGAGGGACAGAGAGATAGATTGCTGGCAGTGTTCTGTGTTATTCAGTGCTGTGTAGCTGTGTGCCTGGAGTCAGTGTAGGGGAGCTGTGCTGCTGATTGGGGGACAGAGAGATAGCTTGCTGACAGTGTTCTGTGGTGTTCAGTGCTGTGTAGCTGTGTGCCTGGAGTCAGTGTAGGGAGAGCTGTGCTGCTGACTGAGGGACAGAGAGAGAGCTTGCTGACATTGTTCTGTGTTATTCAGTGCTGTGTAGCTGTGTGCCTTCAGTCAGTGTAGTTAGAGCTGTGCTGGTGATTGAGGGACAGAGAGAAAGCTTGCTGACAGTGTTCTGTGTTATTCAGTGCAGTGTAGCTGTGTGCCTTTAGTCAGTGTAGGGGGAGCTGTGCTGCTGATTGAGGGACAGAGAGATAGCTTGCTGACAGTGTTCAGTGGTATTCAGTGCTGTGTAGCTGTGTGCCTTCAGTCAGTGTAGGGAGAGCTGTGCTGCTGATTGAGGGACAGAGCGATAGCTTGCTGACAGTGTTCTGTGTTATTCAGTGCTGTGTAGCTGTGTGCCTTTAGTCAGTGTAGGGGGAGCTGTGCTGCTGATTGAGGGACAGAGAGATAGCTTGCTGACAGTGTTCTGTGTTATTCAGTGTTGTGTAGCTGTGTGCTTGGAGTCAGTGTAGGGAGAGCTGTGCTGCAGACTGAGGGACAGAGAGATAGCTTGCTGACAGTGTTCTGTGTTATTCAGTGCTGTGTAGCTGTGTGCCTTCAGTCAGTGTAGGGAGAGCTGTGCTGCTGATTGAGGGACAGAGAGATAGCTTGCTGACAGTGTTCTGTGTTATTCAGTGCTGTGTAGCTGCTTCCATAGGTGTTCTGCTCCTTGCAGATCACCAACTAGGGACCCCAAAAATCCTGATCCTGCTGTTATTTTCTGTTGTTGTTGTTTGTGGTTTGCTGTGTAGCTTATATACATCTCCTGTTTAGTATAGTGTAGTGTGTGGCTGTTGCAGCCCGTCACTGTGCTAAAATAAAGTGACTGAGTGACTGTATTGCACTGTAAACATGTTGTGTCACCTGACGTTATCACACAAAGCCTTCCACATCACTGTGGAGCCTGTAGTCCAGTGTTAGGCCCACACTGCACAGGCAGCATATTGTGTGACTGCAGTGTACTTTAAAAATTAGGCAGGAATATGCCAAATATTTAAAGCCTCGGCTACAGTGGCTGCAAAAAACAATTTTTAAGCAGGGAAACACAGCGGCCAGTCTAAAAAAAAAACCGTTCTTGTGTTTACACATAAAAAATCCTCTGTGTAAAATACATATGTTTGGAGGTAAATGTTGCCAATGATCCCCTCTGCCATGCCACTGCCCAGGGTTTTTGGACAGTTTTGACACCTTTTGAAAATAAATTGTGGCCTTAAATATGCCCTGAAGGATTTTGCAGTTCACCTGCCAGTAAAGTCAGTGGGGTCCCCCGGTAACATTCGGTTTGTGAATAGTCTGTGAACGTTCATCCGCGATGTTCGTCCATCAGTAGTGTAGAGATGTATGCTGTGCCCATCGCAGTGACAGAAATCAGGCGTGGCATAGATAGCCATGACAAGGACAGGAAGTCACAGCACGTGTTACATCACATCCGCTGTCCTCCTGTTACTCCAGCTCACATTTACAGATTACCCAGCAAGCTCATGGTGAATCACAACTCCCAGGAGCTTGGAAGAAAAAAGAGAAATCGAGAGCCCAATATGGTGTAGTATTGTTAACTTGGTTGTGGTTTAAAGCAAAATATTTAGAAATACTCACAAACATGGGTTACCCATAGGCAACCACTTCAAGTGCAGGTGGGGAGTATTAGAACCTGACCCCACTCAGGTTATTAAGATGTCGCTCTCTGTAGATAGGAAACTGGGTAGCACCCCTCCACCGAGGGTGGAGTCAAGATTTCAGCAAGGCTTGGTGTACAGAGGCACCAGAGTAGAATAAAAAGGTTTAAAAACGTCTAAAAGAGGTTTCAGGTGTTCAGGTGGACTTATCTCCCTCAAAAATATAGAACTCAATTGAGTCACAATATATCAATACAAAAAACGTTTTATGTAACTCCACTTAGTGCAACGCGTTTCGCAGGTGTGGTCCTGCTTCATCAGGCAAACAGGAGTATAACTATAGTTTGTTTGTATAGTTTGTTTTATAGTTATACTCCTGTTTGCCTGATGAAGCAGGATCACGCCTGCGAAACGCGTTGCACTAAGTGGAGTTACATAAAACGTTTTTTGTATTGATATATTGTGACTCAATTGAGTTCTATATTTTTGAGGGAGGTAAGTCCACCTGAACATCCCCCTCTTTTAGACTTTTTTTTAAACATTTTTATTCTACTCTGGCGCCTCTGCACACCAAGCCTTGCTGACAACTCCCAGGAGTGTGTAAGGGGCTACAAAGGACCAACACGCCCTCTTACTAAAATGCTATGCAAAAGAGAAACTTGCCTTCATAACACAGAAGGTATTTGTGATTATACAGGATAGAGTAAATCTATGATGTCTCCCACAATGCACCACTGCTGAATATGAAAATTGTGCCTTTGTTGTCCCTGAAAGCTAAAACAAGAGGGCACATCTTTGCATTCCAGCAGTTCTGGAAGTGTGATTTGATTTCAGGGACAACAAATGGATGATTTGCATATTTAACAGTGATGCTTTGGGGGAGGTATCATATGCTCACTCCAATAACTACAAAAATAAGGTTTCCTTTAAAGGGTGTAGAAAGCCTGGCACTCCCACAGGAGGCATTCCAGGGGGCTTTCACACAGGTACGGAGGAGTCACTGAAATACATGTGTGTGGGGGGAGGGGCATGCGGGGCACTGATAGAGGAAGACGAAGCACAACTTTGTGGACATCACTAATCAATTCATACAATAAAAATCAGGTCCCGACAGGTTTGTTACAAAGGTGGAGGGGGTATCCCAAGTTTTATAGGGTGGTCCAGTGATTTCTAGCCACACCCCTTCCCCACCCCCACTGATCTCCTGTCCAATAGGAGCTGCAGTGTGCAGCAGTTTGGTTCCTCATTGGACAGAAGGATGGGAGGAGAGATACGGCTATACTGTGTATATATAGGAGTATATATGTATGTATGTATATCCAGCTACAGCAGTATTAGTGGTTTGGGATCTCTATGGGATCTCCATGACATAAATAGATAATTCCTCCACCTCGCAGCTCCTGTAATTTAGTGTTGTGTAACGTCACAATATCTTTATTTGCACAATTGGGGACAAGAGAGAGATAAAGGGACATTACAAGGGGCATATGAGTGACACGAGGATACAATGGTAATAAGAATGTGTAAGTGACACCACATTGCTCTACAAACATAACACAGATCTCTTGCTATAAGTACATAGAGGTCTGTTGTCACAGGAGTAACACATTGCTGCCATTGTCTCATCAAGCTCTACAATTTACTGCTTTCCATGTATGGCCAATGCTATAGCTGTAGGGAGGGTCAGTGACATGCAAATAACTCTGAGATGGTGCAAATTGTATGCAAACCTCTGCAGCTGCTGCATTTGGTCCATTTCCAATCTGCATAAACTTTGCATCAACTTGGAATTCTCAGCAGCTCACTGACCCTCCCTAATGATAATTGCTCCTCCCCTCAGAATTCTCTAACAGGAAGTGATGATTTTTCTCTATTTGCAGTGCGGAGTCCCGGCATCAGGAACCTCTCAGAGACTCGTCTCTCTGTATCCACAGACTGTACAATGGATGATGATGTCACTGGACAAGAGTCTCCTGCAGATATCCTGGTGACCCCAAATATTCCCCCAGACTCCCCTCACCTGTCTAACCCTGAGGGGCCTCATACCCAGCACAGCTCCCCCCCTGCTGGAGGGTCTTATTCCTGTTCCATGTGTTGGAAAGGATTTGTACGGAAATCACAACTTGTCATTCATATGAGAATTCACACCGGTGAGAAGCCCTATTCTTGTGCTGAGTGTGGGAAATGTTTTGGAGAGAAAGGAAACCTTGTCAAACATGAGAGATCTCACACTGGTGAGAAGCCTTATTCATGTGCTGAGTGTGGGAAATGCTTTCGACAGAAATCGCAGCTTGCCACACATGAGCGATCTCACACTGGTGAGAAGCCGTTTTCATGTGCTGAATGTGGGAAATGTTTTGCACATAAAAAAAACCTCGACAGACATGAGAGATTGCACACAGGTGAGAAGCCCTATTCATGTGCAGAGTGTGGGAAATGTTTTGGGCAGAAATCACAGCTTGCCGTGCATGAGAGAACTCACACTGGTGAGAAGCCCTATTCATGTGCAGAGTGTGGGAAATGTTTTGGGCAGAAATCACAGCTTGCCGTGCATGAGAGATCTCACACTGGTGAGAAGCCCTATTCATGTGCTGAGTGTGGGAAATGTTTTGGACAGAAATCGCAACTTGTCATACATGACAGATCTCACACTGGTGAGAAACCTTATTCGTGTGCTGAGTGTGGGAAATGTTTTGGACAGAAAGAAAACCTTGTCAAACATGAGAGCTGTCACACTGGTGAGAAGCCCTATTCATGTGCTGAGTGTGGGAAATGTTTTGGACAAAAAGGAAACCTTAACAGACATGAGATGTCACACTGGTGAGAAGCTCTATTTATGTGCTGAGTGTGGGAAATGTTTTGGAGCACGAATCAATGCTTGTGCGCAGGGATGCTTATCAAGAGTAAACATGAGTAACGAGCAGTGATTACTCGTGATTCAAATGAAGATTAATTGCTGCAGGTGTGTGGCGGGGATATAAGATGTTAATTACCCATAATTCTCCTTTCCGTCCTTCGTTCCGAAGAGGCTTCAAGCGTCCTATTGGATGCATTGCAAGCCTCACTACGGGCACTTCCTCCTTCAAGCCTCACTACGGGCACTTCCTCCTTCAAGCCTCACTACGGGCACTTCCTCCTCCAAGCCTCACTACGGGCACTTCCTCCTCCAAGCCTCACTACGGGCACTTCCTCCTTCAAACCTCACTACGGGCACTTCCTCCTTCAAACCTCACTACGGGCACTTCCTCCTTCAAACCTCACTACGGGCACTTCCTCCTTCAAGCCTCACTACGGGCACTTCCTCCTTCAAGCCTCACTACGGGCACTTCCTCCTTCAAGCCTCACTACGGGCACTTCCTCCTCCAAGCCTCACTACGGGCACTTCCTCCTCCAAGCCTCACTACGGGCACTTCCTCCTTCAAACCTCACTACGGACACTTCCTCCTTCAAGCCTCACTACGGGCGCTTCCTTCTTCAAGCCTCACTACGGGCGCTTCCTCCTTCAAGCCTCACTACGGGCGCTTCCTCCTTCAAGCCTCACTACGGGCGCTTCCTCCTTCAAGCCTCACTACGGGCGCTTCCTCCTCCAAGCCTCACTACGGGCCCTTCCTCCTCCAAGCCTTACTACGGACACTTCCTCCTCCAAGCCTCACTACGGGCGCTTCCTCTTTCAAGCCTCACTACGGGCGCTTCCTCTTTCAAGCCTCACTACGGACACTTCCTCCTTCAAGCCTCACTACGGGCGCTTCCTCCTTCAAGCCTCACTACGGGCACTTCCTCCTTCAAGCCTCACTGCGGGCGCTTCCTCCTTCAAGCCTCACTACTGGCGCTTCCTCCTTCAAGCCTCACTACGGGCGCTTCCTCCTTCAAGCCTCACTACGGGCGCTTCCTCCTTCAAGCCTCACTACGGGCGCTTCCTCCTTCAAGCCTCACTACGGGCGCTTCCTCCTTCAAGCCTCACTACGGGCACTTCCTCCTTCAAGCCTCACTACGGGCACTTCCTCCTTCAAGCCTCACTACGGGCACTTCCTCCTTCAAGCCTCACTACGGACACTTCCTCCTTCAAGCCTCACTACGGACACTTCCTCCTTCAAGCCTCACTACGGACACTTCCTCCTTCATGCCTCACTACGGGCACCTCCTCCTTCAAGCCTCACTACGGGCACCTCCTCCTTCAAGCCTCACTACGGGCACCTCCTCCTTCCATCCTCACTACGGGCACCTCCTCCAAGCCTCACTACGGACACTTCCTCCTTCAAGCCTCACTGCGGGCACTTCCTCCTTCAAGCCTCACTGCGGGCACTTCCTCCTTCAAGCCTCACTGCGGGCACTTCCTCCTTCAAGCCTCACTGCGGGCACTTCCTCCTTCAAGCCTCACTGCGGGCACTTCCTCCTTCAAGCCTCACTGCGGGCACTTCCTCCTTCAAGCCTCACTGCGGGCACTTCCTCCTTCAAGCCTCACTGCGGGCACTTCCTCCTTCAAGCCTCACTACGGACACTTCCTCCTTCAAGCCTCACTACGGACACTTCCTCCTTCAAGCCTCACTACGGGCACTTCCTCCTTCAAGCCTCACTACGGGCACTTCCTCCTTCAATCCTCACTACGGACACTTCCTCCTTCAAGCCTCACTACGGACACTTCCTCCTTCAAGCCTCACTACGGGCACTTCCTCCTTCAAGCCTCACTACGGGCACTTCCTCCTTCAAGCCTCACTGCGGGCGCTTCCTCCTTCAAGCCTCACTACTGGCGCTTCCTCCTTCAAGCCTCACTACGGGCGCTTCCTCCTTCAATCCTCACTACGGGCACTTCCTCCAAGCCTCACTACGGACACTCCCTCCTTCAAGCCTCACTACGGACACTTCCTCCTTCAAGCCTAACTACGGGCACCTCCTCCTTCAAGCCTCACTACGGACACTTCCTCCTTCAAGCCTCACTACGGGCACTTCCTCCTTCAAGCCTCACTACGGACACATCCTCCTTCAAGCCTCACTACGGACACCTCCTCCTTCAAGCCTCACTACGGACACCTCCTCCTTCAAGCCTCACTACGGACACCTCCTCCTTCAAGCCTCACTACGGACACCTCCTCCTTCAAGCCTCACTACGGACACTTCCTCCTTCAAGCCTCACTACGGGCACTTCCTCCTTCAAGCCTCACTGCGGGCACTTCCTCCTTTAAGCCTCACTGCGGGCACTTCCTCCTTTAAGCCTCACTGCGGGCACTTCCTCCTTCAAGCCTCACTACGGGCACTTCCTCCTTCAAGCCTCACTACGGACACTTCCTCCTTCAAGCCTCACTACGGACACTTCCTCCTTCAAGCCTCACTACGGGCACTTCCTCCTTCAAGCCTCACTACGGGCACTTCCTCCTTCAAGCCTCACTACGGACACTTCCTCCTTCAAGCCTCACTACGGACACTTACTCCTTCAAGCCTCACTACGGACACTTACTCCTTCAAGCCTCACTACGGGCACTTCCTCCTTGAAGCCTCACTACGGACACTTCCTCCTTCAAGCCTCACTACGGGCACTTCCTCCTTCAAGCCTCACTACGGGCACCTCCTCCTTCCATCCTCACTACGGGCACCTCCTCCAAGCCTCACTACGGGCACTTCCTCCTTCAAGCCTCACTACGGGCACTTCCTCCTTCAAGCCTCACTGCGGGCACTTCCTCCTTTAAGCCTCACTGCGGGCACTTCCTCCTTTAAGCCTCACTGCGGGCACTTCCTCCTTCAAGCCTCACTACGGGCACTTCCTCCTTCAAGCCTCACTACGGACACTTCCTCCTTCAAGCCTCACTACGGACACTTCCTCCTTCAAGCCTCACTACGGGCACTTCCTCCTTCAAGCCTCACTACGGGCACTTCCTCCTTCAAGCCTCACTACGGACACTTCCTCCTTCAAGCCTCACTACGGACACTTACTCCTTCAAGCCTCACTACGGACACTTACTCCTTCAAGCCTCACTACGGGCACCTCCTCCTTCAAGCCTCACTACGGGCACCTCCTCCAAGCCTCACTACGGACACTTCCTCCTTCAAGCCTCACTGCGGGCACTTCCTCCTTCAAGCCTCACTACGGGCACTTCCTCCTTCAAGCCTCACTGCGGGCACTTCCTCCTTCAAGCCTCACTGCGGGCACTTCCTCCTTCAAGCCTCACTACGGGCACTTCCTCCTTCAAGCCTCACTGCGGGCGCTTCCTCCTTCAAGCCTCACTACGGGCACTTCCTCCTTCAAGCCTCACTACGGGCACTTCCTCCTTCAAGCCTCACTACGGGCGCCTCCTCCTTCAAGCCTCACTGCGGGCGCTTCCTCCTTCAAGCCTCACTACGGGCACTTCCTCCTTGAAGCCTCACTGCGGGCACTTCCTCCTTCAAGCCTCACTGCGGGCACTTCCTCCTTCAAGCCTCACTGCGGGCGCTTCCTCCTTCAAGCCTCACTACGGGCACTTCCTCCTTCAAGCCTCACTACGGGCACTTCCTCCTTGAAGCCTCACTACGGGCACTTCCTCCTTCAAGCCTCACTACGGGCACCTCCTCCTTCAAGCCTCACTACGGGCACCTCCTCCTTCAAGCCTCACTGCGGGCACCTCCTCCTTCAAGCCTCACTACGGGCACCTCCTCCTTCAAGCCTCACTACGGGCACTTCCTCCTTCAAGCCTCACTACGGCACTTCCTCCTTCAAGCCTCACTACGGCACTTCCTCCTTCAAGCCTCAGTATGGGCCCTTCCTCCTTCAAGCCTCACTACGGGCACCTCCTTCTTCAAGCCTCACTGCGGGCACCTCCTCCTTCAAGCCTCACTACGGGCACCTCCTTCTTCAAGGCTCACTACGGGCACTTCCTCCTTCAAGCCTCACTGCGGGCACCTCCTCCTTCAAGCCTCACTACGGGCACCTCCTCCAAGCCTCACTACGGGCACTTCCTCCTTCAAGCCTCACTGCGGGCACCTCCTCCTTCAAGCCTCACTGCGGGCACCTCCTCCTTCAAGCCTCACTACGGGCACTTCCTCCTTCAAGCCTCACTGCGGGCACCTCCTCCTTCAAGCCTCACTGCGGGCACCTCCTCCAAGCCTCACTACGGGCACTTCCTCCTTCAAGCCTCACTGCGGGCACCTCCTCCTTCAAGCCTCACTGCGGGCACCTCCTCCTTCAAGCCTCACTGCGGGCACCTCCTCCTTCAAGCCTCACTACGGGCACCTCCTCCAAGCCTCACTACGGGCGCTTCCTCCTCCAAGCCTCACTACGGACACTTCCTTCTTCAAGCCTTACTGCGGGCACCTCCTCCTTCAAGCCTCACTGCGGGCACCTCCTCCTTCAAGCCTCACTACGGGCACCTCCTTTTTCAAGCCTCACTGCGGGCACTTCCTCCTTCAAGCCTCACTGCTGGCACTTCCTCCTTCAAGCCTCACTGCGGGCACTTCCTCCTTCAAGCCTCACTACGGGCACTTCCTCCTTCAAGCCTCACTACGGACACTTCCTCCTTCAAACCTCACTACGGGCACTTCCTCCTTCAAGCCTCACTGCGGGCACTTCCTCCTTCAAGCCTCACTACGGGCACTTCCTCCTTCAAGCCTCACTACGGACACTTCCTCCTTCAAACCTCACTACGGACACTTCCTCCTTCAAGCCTCACTACGGTCACTTCCTCCTTCAAGCCTCACTACGGTCACTTCCTCCTTCAAGCCTCACTACGGGCACTTCCTCCTTCAAGCCTCACTGCGGGCACCTCCTCCTTCAAGCCTCACTACGGGCACCTCCTCCTTCAATCCTCACTACGGACACTTCCTCCTTCAAGCCTCACTACGGGCACTTCCTCCTTCAAGCCTCACTGCGGGCACCTCCTCCTTCAAGCCTCACTACGGTCACTTCCTCCTTCAAGCCTCACTACGGTCACTTCCTCCTTCAAGCCTCACTACGGCACTTCCTCCTTCAAACCTCACTACGGGCACTTCCTCCTTCAAGCCTCACTACGGACACTTCCTCCTTCAAGCCTCACTACGGGCACTTCCTCCTTCCATCCTCACTACGGGCACCTCCTCCAAGCCTCACTACGGACACTTCCTCCTTCAAGCCTCACTACGGACGCTTCCTCCTTCAAGCCTCACTACGGCACTTCCTCCTTCAAACCTCACTACGGGCACTTCCTCCTTCAAGCCTCACTACGGACACTTCCTCCTTCAAGCCTCACTACGGGCACTTCCTCCTTCAAGCCGGAAGGAGGAAGTGTGCTGGTGTGAGGCTTGCAACGCGACCAATAGGACGTTTGTAGCCTCTTTGGTACGCAGGGCAGACAGCGGAATTATAGGTAATTAACACTTTGTATCCTCCACCGCGCACCTGCAGCCATTAATATTAATTTGAATCATGAGTAACCACTGGTGGTTACTCATGATGAACATCCCTGCTTGTGAGACATTTGTGCTGAGTGTGGGAAATGTTTTGAGCATACATCCCTGCTTGTGAGACATTTGTGCTGAGTGTGGGAAATGTTTTGAGCATACATCCCTGCTTGTGAGACATTTGTGCTGAGTGTGGGAAATGTTTTGTCCATAGGTGTTCTTTTCCATTTTACTTCTTGCTAGATGCACATGGCAGCATTTTACACTGAATCCCAAGGACTCTCATGCTGCTCAGTACATTGGATTATTGCTGCTCTGTACATTGGATTATTGCTGCTTAGTGCATTGTTGCTGCTCTTCGGTTGTCCTTATCAAACGCTCTCAGTTCCTCCAGCAGTTGCATTGCTATTCCTTTAGGCGTTGGTCCCTGGGGTATGTCAGGCATTTTCCAGGTTGTGGCATTGGCTTGTTGGGAGTTTACTTGGCGTTTAATAGAAAGCCAAAGGAACCTGGAACCTTTCTTCTACTGTGCGGAGAATAAGAATAAAAAACATTTATTTAGACCAGTGATCTGCAAACTCGGCCCTCCAGCTGTTATGGAACTACAAGTCCCACAATGCATTTGCCTTTAAGAATCATGACTGTGGCTGTCAGACTCCCACAATGCAGTGTGGGACTTGTAGTTCCTTAACAGCTGGAGGGGGCCGAGTTTGCAGGTCACTGAATTAGTCTGTTGTTTATGCCAAAAAGTCCATTGCTCTAGAGTGGAACAAACTCCTGAATCCCTCTCGCTTCACGGATGCATCTAATTAAAACTTCTCTCCTGTTATATAAACTGACCTGGTTGGTGAGAGGGGCGGACTTCACATTCCATAAGGTCTGGAAGCCCTGTTTGCAATGTACTGGTTCAGCCATTAAAGGATACCCGAAGTGACATGTGACATGGTGACATAGACATGGGTATGTACAGTGCCTAGCACACAAATAACTAGGCTGTGTTCCTTTTTTTCTTTCTTTGCCTGAAAGAGTTAAATATCAGGTATGTAAGTGGCTGACTCAGTCCTGACTCAGACAGGAAGTGACTACAGTGTGACCCTCACTGATAGGAAATTCCAACTATAAAAACACTTTCCTAGCAGAAAATGGCTTCTGAGAGCAGGAAAGAGATAAAAAGGGTCAATAGTTTATAGATTTTAGCTCTGGCATACTTCAATTAATGTGTCATTGAGTAAAAACAATAAAACAGTTAAAACTTAAAAAGTAGATTTTACTGCTTGTCGACTGCTCCACGCCGATTGGTGTGAATGCAGCGGCAGCCCCAGGACTGCTCCACGCCGATTGGTGTGAATGCAGCGGCAGCCCCAGGACTGCTCCACGCCGATTGGTGTGAATGCAGCGGCAGCCCCAGGACTGCTCCACGCCGATTGGTATGAATGCAGCTGCAGCTCCAGGACCACTCAACGCCGATTGGTGTGAATGCAGCGGCAGCCCCAGAACCGCTCAACGCCGATTGGTGTGAATGCAGCTGCAGCTCCAGGACCGCTCCACGCCGATTGGTGTGAATGCAGCGGCAGCCCCAAGAGTGCTCCACGCCGATTGGTGTGAATGCAGCGGCAGCCCCAAGAGTGCTCCACGCTGATTGGTGTGAATGCAGCGGCAGCCCCAAGAGTGCTCCACGCTGATTGGTGTGAATGCAGCGGCAGCCCCAGGAGTGCTCCACGCCGATAGATGTGAACGGCTTCCTATGGGGCAAGCAGGAAATCATGTGTGCTGATGCGCGCATCTCCGTTTGGAGACTGTTAGATGGCGAATCCGCCGTCTAATTAGGCTGTACAGCGCTGCGATCTAATGCACAGCTGTCCCCTTTGTAGTGCAGGAAGTGATTGGCTGTCATAGGCTGAAGCCGATCACGCTGATTGGCTGGCGGGGGGAGGGAGGGTGCCCTGGGAGCAAAAATGTAAAAAATAAAATAAGCAATTTTATTGAAAAAATAATAAAATACATATTGATTACAAAAAAACCAACAACTGGGAAGCAATCAGACCCCCACCACCAGAGAGCTCTGTTGGTGGGGAGAGAAGGGGGGGGCGGGAATCACTTGTGTGCTGAGCTGTGCAGCCCTGCAGCTAGCCCTTAAAGCTACAGTGGCCTATTTACAGAAAAATGGTCTGGTCTTTAGGGGGGTTTAACACTGTGGTCCTCAAGTGGTTAAACATAAAATAAAACTCTGGAATATATTAACCACCTGAGCGGTCTGGACGAGCTCAGCTCATCCAACACCGCCGGAGGGTGCCGCTCAGGCCCTGCTGGGCCGATTTACATCAAATAAAAAGCAGCACACGCAGCCGGCACTTTGCCAGCCGCGTGTGCTGCCTGATCGCCGCCGCTCTGCGGCGATCCGCCGCGAGCAGCGGCGAAAGAGGGTCCCCCCAGCCGCCTGAGCCCAGCGTAGCCGGAACAAAAAGTTCCGGCCAGCGCTAAGGGCTGGATCGGAGGCGGCTGACGTCAGGACGTCGGCTGACGTCCATGACGTCACTCCGCTCGTCGCCATGGCGACGATATAAGCAAAACAAGGAAGGCCGCTCATTGCGGCCTTCCTTGTTTATTCTGGGCGCCGGAGGCGATCGGAAGATTGCCTCCGGAGCGCCCTCTAGTGGGCTTTCATGCAGCCAACTTTCAGTTGGCTGCATGAAATAGTTTTTTTTTTATTTAAAAAAAACCCTCCCGCAGCCACCCTGGCGATTTAATCAGAACGCCAGGGTGGTTAAAAAGTCATTTTTAGGAGAAGGATGGATACAATAATTTGTTTCATTAGTTTATTTTCACCCCGGGTGTCCTTTAATAATGTAGATGTTTCTCCCAGCATTGCGGACTCCCTCTGATAGATGTTGGGATATTTGCTTGTGGTTCCTCCACACCTCTGTGTAGCTTGGTGCAGCCGTGGTCCGGGATTTCATGCTGGTCAATAGATTTTCTGTGTATGACTTGTTCCTGTATGTTCTTCATGCTGCTAAATGGCTAAATGTCTATTTACTTGACTTTGTCTAATCTTTGATATCTCTGTGATGTGGCCGGATGTAACCTAAATATGTCTTGCACAGGCAGTGTGAGGTTTTCTGTTGTAGTTGTGTATTTTGATAAACAATAAAAAGATTTTTAAGAAATAAAAAAAATCAACAGTTTTGGTCAATGATGGTTTCAAACATTTGGCACATCAACTCATTTGTATTGATAATAAAAACATAAATCACCAGACCTGGGGAATACTTGGAAACAAACGCCAAGGGATAAGGTTCCATGTCTTCTTTTGTTCAAAACAACTTGCTTCATAGGAAAGTGTATTTGCTGCTGTACAGTGTTGCCAACCGCCCGGGCATACCGTAAATTTTGTTTGAAATTTAGCTGCCCGTGAATTCCGTAAGGAATTCAGCAGCGTCCGTAAGGGCGGCCAATCATCCGCCCTGTGAGCAGGAGGGGAGCAGAGAAGAGGGAGAGCTGTGGGGACAGCGGGGAAGGGGGGATGTCTCCCCCCTCCTTCCCTCACCTTGGGGCTCTCCCTCCCTCGCTCTCCCCTCCAGAACTAAGTGTGGTGTGGCAGCTGGCAGCGGGCGGAACTTACCTCCGTCTCACTCCAAGCGCCGGAAGTTTTGGTGCCGTTGCTCTGGTCTGCTTCAGACCAGACTAGCAGCAAATCTATTCAACCATCCCACGCCTGCAACGAGACGGAGGTAAGTTCCGCCCGCTGCCAGCCGCCACACAGCACTTAGTTCTGGAGGGGAGAGCGAGGGATGGAGAGCACCAAGGTGAGGGAAGGAGGGGGGAGATGGCCCCCCTTCCCCGCTGTCCCCACAGCTCTCCCTCTTCTCTGCGCTGCTCCTCTCCTGCTGGGGGAACACCTGGCTACATATACTGGGCACATATACACCTGGCTACATATACTGGGCACTTATAACCCTGACTACATATACTGGGGACATATACCTCTGGCTATATATACTGGGGACATATACCTCTGGCTATATATACTGGGGACATATACCTCTGGCTATATATACTGGGGACATATACCTCTGGCTATATATACTGGGGACATATACCTCTGGCTATATATACTGGGAACATATACCCCTGCCTAAAAATACTGAGGACGTATACCTCTGGCTTCATATACTGGGGACATATACCTCTGGCTACATATACTGGGGACATATACCCCTGGCTACATATACTGGGGACATATACCTCTGGCTATATATACTGGGAACATATACCCCTGCCTATATATACTGAGGACGTATACCTCTGGCTTCATATACTGGGGACATATACCTCTGGCTACATATACTGGGGACATATACCTCTGGCTACATATACTGGGCACATATACCTCTGACTACATATACCTCTGGCTATATATACTGGGGACATATACACCTGCCTACATATACTGGGGACATATACACCTGTCTACATATACTGGGGACATATACACCTGTCTACATATACTGGGGACATATACAACTGCCTACATATACTGGGGACATATACAACTGCCTACATATACTGGGCACATATACAACTGCCTACATATACTGGGCACATATACCTCTGACTACATATACTGGAGACATATACCTCTGGCTATATATACTGGGCACATATACAGCTGGCTACATATACTGGGGACATACACCCCTGCCTACATATACTGGGGACATATACACCTGCCTACATATACTGGGGACATATACTCTTGCCTACATATACTGGGGACATATACCCCTGCCTACATATACTGGGGACATATACACCTGTCTACATATACTGGGGACATATACACCTGTCTACATATACTGGGGACATATACAACTGCCTACATATACTGGGGACATATACAACTGCCTACATATACTGGGCACATATACCTCTGACTACATATACTGGAGACATATACCTTTGGCTATATATACTGGGCACATATACAGCTGGCTACATATACTGGGGACATACACCCCTGCCTACATATACTGGGGACATATACACCTGCCTACATATACTGGGGACATATACTCTTGCCTACATATACTGGGGACATATACCCCTGCCTACATATACTGGGGACATATACCCCTGCCTACATATACTGGGGACATATACCCCTGCCTTCATATACTGGGGACATATACCCCTGCCTACATAAACTGGGGACATATACCCCTGCCTTCATATACTGGGGACATATACCCCTGCCTACATAAACTGGGGACATATACTCCTGCCTACATATACTGGGGACATATACCCCTGCCTACATATACTGGGCACGTATACCCCTGACTACATATACTGGGCACATATACCCCTGACTACATATACTGGGCACATATACCTCTGACTACATATACTTGGAGCATATACCTCTGGCTATATACACTGGGCACATATACCCCTGCCTGCATATTCTGGGGTCATATACCTCTGGCTATATATACTGGGCACATATACACCTGCCTACATATACTGGGGACCTATACCCCCCGACTACATATACTGGGCACATATACCCCCGACTACATATACTGGGAACATATACCCCCGACTACATATACTGTGCACATATACCCCTGCCTACATATACTGGGGACATATACCCCTGCCTACATATACTGGGGACATATACCCCTGCCTACATATACTGGAGACATATACCCCTGCCTACATATACTGGGGACATATACTCCTGCCTACATATACTGGGGACATATACCCCTGCCTACATATACTGGGGACATATACCCCTGCCTACATATACTGGGGACATATACCTCTGGTTTCATATACTGGGGATGTATACCCCTGCCTACATATACTGGGGACATATACCTCTGGTTTCATATACTGGGGATGTATACCCCTGCCTACATCAGTGTTCTCCCCAGAAATTTTTTCCAGCCGGGTGGTATGAAAAAGTAGCCGGGTGGGGAATGTTATGCTGGGTGGCATTAGGTGGGAAATTGCGTGTGCATTACCCCCCCCCCCCCCCCAGATATCCCCACTTACACCACCAATATATATAGGAAACATGGGGGGGAATATTGTTGGTTTCACTTTCAAAACTGCAGATTGAACCTGGCTGCAGTTTCTAATGTGACACTGTCAGTCACACAGGAAATTGTTGGCTGTGGCTGTAAAGGGGCCTGGGTGTCTCACTAATCACCCTGTGTCTCTGTCTGCAGTTGCCCTGGGTGGTGGCCATCTGCACACAGGCTCACTCTCCTCTCCCCCCAAGCTGCAGCTCTTTTACACCAGTGACACTTCTGGCGTTAATCAGGGCTGGGAAAAGCAGCGGCAGGACAGGATAATCATGGGGTAAAGGGGTCAAGTATCCTTAAGTTCTGACTGGCAGAAGTTGAGTTAGAAGCTCCCCTCCTCCATTAGACACCAGCGAGACTCACAACACACACAAACACGCTGCGGCTGGACCAGTATAGGGAGAGGACAGCGTCTGGCAAAACATTCCACAAAGATCAGAGCTGTGTGCTCTCTCATTTGAGCTGCGAGTACAGTGAGCAGGGGGGCAGCGTCTGGCTGAACATTCAGAGCCGTGCTTCCTCTCTTCAGAGCTCATAGGAGCTGTGTGACGTCTCCTGCATTCCCCGCCCCTCCACACAACTGCCGGGAGCTGAGGAGGAGGGCGGAGATAGCGTCTCTGAGTGACAGCGGCTGGCTGCACTGATACGGCCGACGCTGATCACTAAGAAATGCAAAGAGCAGGGCTAATTTACCCGAGCGCTCAGAGGAGATCAGCCGGGCGCTCAGAGGAGATCAGCCGGGCGGCGCGCCCTGGTAAATGGCTCTGGGGAGAACACTGTACATATCCTGGGCACGTATACCCCTGACTACATATCCTGGGCACATATACCCCTTACTACATATACTGGGCACATATACCTCTGACTACATATACTTGGAGCATATACCTCTGGCTATATATATTGAGCACATATACCCCTGCCTGCATATTCTGGGGTCATATACCTCTGGCTATATATACTGGGCACATATACACCTGCCTACATATACTGGGGACATATACCCCCGACTACATATACTGGGCACATATACCCCCGACTACATATAATGGGGACATATACCCCTGCCTACATATACTGGGGACATATACCCCTGCCTACATATACTGGGGACATATACCCCTGCCTACATATACTGGGGAGGTATACCCCTGCCTACATATGCTGGGGACATATACCCCTTCCTACATATACTTGGGACATATACCCCTGCCTACATATACTGGGGACGTATACCTCTGGCTTCATATACTGGGGACATATACCCCTGGCTACATATACTGGGCACATATACCCCTGGCTACATATACTGGGCACATATACCCCTGACTACATATACTGGGCACATATACCCCTGACTACATATACTGGGAACATATACCCCTGACTACATATACTGGGCACATATACCTCTGATTACATATACTGGGAGCATATACCTCTGGCTATATATACTGGACACATATACCCCTGCCTACATATACTGGGGACATATACCCCTTCCTACATATACTTGGGACATATACCCCTGCCTACATATACTGGGGACGTATACCTCTGGCTTCATATACTGGGGACATATACCCCTGGCTACATATACTGGGCACATATACCCCTGGCTACATATACTGGGCACATATACCCCTGACTACATATACTGGGCACGTATACCCCTGACTACATATACTGGGAACATATACCCCTGACTACATATACTGGGCACATATACCTCTGATTACATATACTGGGAGCATATACCTCTGGCTATATATACTGGACACATATACCCCTGCCTGCATATTCTGGGAACATATACCTCTGGCTACATATACTGGGCACATATACCCCTGGCTACATATACTGGGGACATATACCCCAGGATACATATACTGGGGACATATACCCCTGGCTACATATACTGGGCACATATACCCCTGGCTACATATACTGGGCAAATATACCCCTGGCTACATATACTGGGGACATATACCCCTGGCTACATATACTGGGCACATATACCCCTGACTACATATACTGGGCACATATACCCCTGGCTACATATACTGGGCACATATACCCCTGGCTACATATACTGGGGACATATACCCCTGGCTACATATACTGGGACATATACCCCTGACTACATATACTGGGCACGTATACCTCCTGGCTTCATATACTGGGCACGTATACCCCTGGCTACATATACTGGGCACATATACCTCTGGCTACATATACTGGGGACATATACCCCTGGCTACATATACTGGGCACATATACCCCTGGCTACATATACTGGGCACATATACCCCTGGCTACATATACTGGGCACATTTACCCCTGCCTACATATACTGGGCACATGTACCCCTGGCTACATATACTGGGGACATATACCCCTGGCTACATATACTGGGCACATATATCTCTGGCTACATATACTGGGCAAATATACCCCTGGCTCCATATACTGGGCACATATACCCCTGGCTCCATATACTGGGCACATATACCCCTGGCTACATATACTGGGCACATATACCCCTGGCTACATATACTGGGCACATATACCCCTGGCTACATATACTGGGCACATATACCCCTGGCTACATATACTGGGCACATATACCTCTGGCTACATATACCGGGCACATATACTGGGGACATATACCTCTGGCTACATATACTGGGACATATACCCCTGGCTACATATACTGGGGTTATATACCCCTGGCTACATATACTGGGCACATATACCTCTGGCTACATATACTGGGCACATATACCCCTGGCTACATATACTGGGCACATATACCCCTGGCTACATATACTGGGGACATATACCCCAGGATACATATACTGGGGACATATACCCCTGGCTACATATACTGGGGACATATACCCCTGGCTACATATACTGGGCACATATACCTCTGACTACATATACTGGGCACATATACCCCTGGCTACATATACTGGGCACATATACCCCAGGATTGCATTTATGCATTGCACATGAAACAACATGGGCAACGCACAAGATGCCATAATGCAGGAAATGTCACTGATGAGGAAAAACTGAGAGATCAAGCCAGGAATAAATGAATAAGGTAATTTATTAACAAATGCAAGGAACATAAATTAGTTGCATGCATAAACCTCATGCACTTCAACAAACATGCAAGAATATACAAGAAGTAAAATGAGACAATCTCCCTGTAAGCAAGTGCATTAAATCCATACACATGCAATCTGAGATATGCAATACAAGACAATCTCCCTGTAAGCAAGTGCATTCAATCCATACACATGCAATCTGAGATATGCAATACAAGACAATCTCCCTGTAAGCAAGTGCATTCAATCCATACACATGCAATCTGAGATATGCAATACAAGACAATCTCCCTGTAAGCAAATGTATTCTAAGCATACACTTGCAACCTGGAGTACATACAATTAGCCTACTCTGCATAGGGAAACAATGCAGAGTAACCCAGTGTATATACAAATGTGTGCACACAGATCCCAAACCCAGGATGATATATACAAGCAATATACAGATTATATACAAATTATATACAATACACAGATAATTTGCAGTACTAAAGGCAACAGGCAAACGGATGGTCATACAATCAGAATATAAACCAGGAGATCATTATGGCCAGAGTGTAGGCCATGGCGGTTTTCAAGCCCATATGGTCGTCGGGCTGAGGTAGCTCAATGACAGAACAACAGTGACTGTCCAGCTGATCGAATTTGGTCTGTCCACAATGAAGCAACGACCTTATTACCTTGGGTGTGCCCCCCGAGACACTCATATAGCCAGTGGTCATTGCTTCATTGTGATACACAAGCCCCTTAACCGCGGCAAGGCAATGATCACGAAGGGGAATTGACACATGTACATGCCTTTTGTTTTGTTGTTGCAGCCAGAAAAACTAGGCAGGCATGTACACACCCCAGAAAAATTATTATAGCGGCCGCTGCTAGCAGGGGCCTTAAAAATTCAGGAATCAGCTTGGAGTCCTGGACCCTGTTGGTGGTGGCGGAGAAGGCAAGCGGCCTGCAGGAAGAGATGCTGTGTGTGGGGACTGACTTAGTCTTGGGGCAGGCAGTCACACAGCGTGCAGGCAGAGATGCTGTGTGTGGGGACTGACTTAGTCTTGGGGCAGGCAGTCACACGGCGTGCAGGCAGAGATGCTGTGTGTGGGGACTGACTTAGTCTTGGGGCAGCCAGTCACACGGTGTGTAGGCAGAGATGCTGTGTGTGGGGACTGACTTAGTCTTGGGGCAGCCAGTCACACGGCCTGCAGGCAGAGATGCTGTGCATGGGGACTGACTTAGTCTTGGGGCAGGCAGTCACACGGCGTGCAGGCAGAGATACTGTGCGTGGGGACTGACTTAGTCTTGGGGCAGCCAGTCACACGGCGTGCAGGCAGAGATGCTGTGTGTGGGGACTGACTTAGTCTTGGGGCAGCCAGTCACACGGCCTGCAGGCAGAGATGCTGTGCATGGGGACTGACTTAGTCTTGGGGCAGGCAGTCACACAGCGAGCAGGCAGAGATACTGTGCGTGGGGACTGACTTAGTCTTGGGGCAGCCAGTCACACGGCGTGCAGGCAGAGATGCTGTGTGTGGGGACTGACTTAGTCTTGGGGCAGCCAGTCACACGGTGTGTAGGCAGAGATGCTGTGTGTGTGGACTGACTTAGTCTTGGGGCAGGCAGTCACACGGCGTGCAGGCAGAGATGCTGTGCGTGGGGACTGACTTAGTCTTGGGGCAGGCAGTCACACGGCCTGCAGGAAGAGATGCTGTGTGTGGGGAGTGACTTAGTCTTGGGGCAGGCAGTCACACGGCGTGCAGGCAGAGATGCTGTGCGTGGGGACTGACTTAGTCTTGGGGCAGGCAGTCACACGGCGTGCAGGCAGAGATGCTGTGCGTGGGGACTGACTTAGTCTTGGGGCAGGCAGTCACACGGCGTGCAGGCAGAGATGCTGTGCGTGGGGACTGACTTAGTCTTGGGGCAGGCAGTCACACGGCGTGCAGGCAGAGATGCTGTGCGTGGGGACTGACTTAGTCTTGGAACAAAAATCCGGAAGGTCCGCACACTCAGATAAACCAAAATCCAGTTTTTTTCAAACAAAGTGACACAAGTCCACTCCATATACCGACGACTCGTTTCGGGGCCCCGTGGGGTCCCCTTTGTCAAGGTAACACAATACAGAATGGTAACATTCTGTATTGTGTTACTTTGACAAAGGGGGCCCCGAAACGAGTCGTCGGTATATGGAGTGGACTTGTGTCACTTTGTTTGAAAAAAACTGGATTTTGGTTTATCTGAGTGTGCGGACCTTCCGGATTTTTGTTGCAACATTTATTGGTCCAGCACCTCCACAGTGGTGTGCGATTCTCTTTTTGATTCTTTGACTTAGTCTTGGGGCGGGCAGTAGCCCTCCGGGATCCATGCCTCATTCATCTTGATAAAGGTGAGGTACTGAACACTTTTGTGACTTAGGTGACTTTTCTTCTCAGTGACAATGCCTCCAGCTGTACTGAAGGTCCTTTCTGACAGGACGCTTGCAGTAGGGCAAGACAGAAGTTGGATGGCAAATTGTGGCAGCTCTGGCCACAAGTCAAGTCTGTGCACCCAGTAGTCCAGGGTTCATCGCTGCTCACAGTGTCTACATCCACACTTAAGGCCAGGTAGTCGCCTACCTGCCAGTCGAGGCGTTGGTGGATCTGGAAGGGCTAAGGACTAAAGAATGTCCGCATGTCCGACATCAAAATGAGATCGCTAGAGCGTCCTGTCCTTGCCTGCATGGACATACAGTAGGAGAAGGATTACTGGCAGTGGTACCTTTATTCTGTTGTGCTGTGACATCACCTTTAAACACACTGTAAAGCATCATTGGCCAGCTTGTTCTGCATGTGCAGCATCCTTTCTGCCTTCAGGTGAGTTGGTAACATCTCCGCCACTTTGTGCCTATACTGAGGGTCTAGTAGCGTGGCCACCCAATACAGCTCATTCCCCTTGAGTTTTTTTATACGGGGGTCCTTCAACAGGCTGGACAGCATGAAAGATGCGATCTGCACAAATTTGGATCCAGACATACTATCCATGTCCTCTTCCTCCCCCCAGTCGCAAACAATACCACGGGAACATTGAGCAGCACAAGCCCCCTGCGACGCCTGCTGCGGTTGTCTGCCGCCTCCTCCAAAAAAAACAACATTATCTGACTCCTCTTTCCCCACAGGAATCTTCCTCCTCCTCCTCCCCCCTCTGTGCTGCCGCAGGTGTTGAGGAAACATCTGGTTCTGATGAGAATTGATCCCACAACAGTTCCTCCTGTAACTGTTCCTGTTCACGCTCCTCCACAGCTTGAACCACCACTCTACGCACGGCATGCTCCAGGAAGAAAGCGTACGGGATCAAGTCGCTGATGGCGCCTTCACTGCGACTCACCAGGTTGGTCACCTCCTCAAACGGCCGCATGAGCCTGCAGGCATTTTGCATGAGTGTCCAATACTTCAGCCAGAACATCCCCATCTCCCCAGAGCATGTCCTTCTACTGTAGTTGTAGAGATACTGTTTGGCTTTCTCCTGTTGTAGCAGGCGGTTGAACATCAGGAGGGTCAAATTCCAATGAGTCGGGCTATCGCAAATCAAGCGTCTCACCGGCAAGTTGTTTCTCCGCTGAATATCGACCAAGAGTGCCATGGCCGTGTAAGACCGCCTGAAATGCCCACACACCTTCCTGGCCTGCTTCAGGACATCCTGTAAGCCTGGGTACTTAGACACAAATCTCTGAATTATGAGATTCAGCACATGTGCCATGCAGGGTACATGTGTCAACTTTCCCAAATTCAAAGCTGAAATGAGATTGCTGCCGTTGTCACACACCACGTTGCCGATCTCAAGCTTGTGCGGGGTCAGCCACTGATCCACCTGTTTGTTCAGAGCAGCCAGGAGAGCTGCTCCAGTGTGACTCTCCGCTTTGAGGCAAGACATGTCTAAGATGGCGTGACATCGTCGTACCTGGCATGCAGCATAGGCCCTGGGGAGATGGGGCTGTGTAGCTGGAGAGGAGATCACGGCACCACTAGAGTTGAACTGCCACTCAGCCAAGGAGGAGGAGGATGATGACAGTGAAGAGGATGTAGCAGGAGGAGAGGAGGTTGCTGGAGGCCTGCCTGCAAGCCGTGGAGGTGTCACAACTAGGTCCGCTGCACAGCCACATACTCCCCGCTTGCCATCGTTCACCAGGTTGACCCAATGGGCTGTGTAAGTAATGTACCCACCCTGACCGTGCTTGGCAGACCAGGCATCCGTGGTCAGATGGACCCTTGACCCAACGCTGTGTGCCAGAGATGACACCACTTGCCTTTCAACTTCATGGTACAGTTTGGGTATTGCCCTTTTGGAAAAATAATTGTGGCCTGGTACCTTCCACTGCGGTGTCCCAATGGCCACACATTTTTGGAAGGCCTCAGAGTCCACCAGCTGGTATGGTAACAGCTGCCGAGCTAACAGTTCCGCCAAGCCAGCTGTCAGACGCCGGGCAAGGGGGTGACTGGCAGACATTGTCTTCTTCCGCTCAAAGATTTCCCTCACGGACACCTGGCTGCTGCTGTGGACAGAGGAGCAGGAACCACTCAAGATGAGATGCAGAGTGGAGGAGGGTGGCTGTGATTGTGAAGGTGCAAGGGAGAAAGCTGCTGAAGATGCTGCATCTGAAGGAGGAAGAGGAGAAGGAGGGTGACTTTTCTTTTGCGTGCTGCTTTTCCTCTGCTGCTCTTCCCATTGCAGTTTGTGCCTTTTCTCCAGGTGCCTTCGTAAGGCACTTGTCCCTAGGCCGCTGTTGGCCTTTCCACGGCCCAATTTTTGGTGGCAGAGAGAACAGATGCCATTGCTCCGATCTAAGGTAGACACACAAAAAAATGTCCAAACCGCTGAGCCCCCCTGGGGTGATGGCACTATGGTGGCCACATCAGCTGATGTTGAAGGGCATGTTGGCTGGCTTTCCATAGGTGGTGATACATGGCGCCGGACACTGCCACCAGCTGTTTCTGAAGACGAGCTCCCCCTGCTTCTTTCAGGAACTCATCTCCTCCTACTACTCTCTGACTCCCTCTCTGAACTGTCCCCTTGGTCTTCTTGTCTCTTAGGAACCCACGTGGCATCCATATCATCATATCATCCTCCCCAGTTTCGCTTGCCTCAGACACAGCAACAGCAGGTACTTCATCATCCTCCTCCTCACACCTTACATCCATAGTGTCGCCTAACTCAGACATATGAGGTGCTGTAACTTGCTTAGCGCCTTCATCTTGTTGTAGCAATAATGTCTGTGAATCAGTTAATTCCCCATCAAATAACTCCTGCGAAAAGTAAAATGTAGCGGATGTGGTGCTTGTAGTAGTGCTGGTGGCTGCGGAAGATGAGGTGTTCTGTGTTAAATAGTCAACCACTTCCTGACAATTTTGGGAGTTGATGAGACGTGCCTTCTTCTGAGCACTGTACTTTGGGCCAGGGCAGCACAAAATCACATCAGCACTACCTCGAACAGACCCACGACCTTGAACAGACCTGCCGTGTGGCCTGCCTCTGGGTCTGCCCCTGCCTCTACCTGTTTTGTCCATATTGGGGAGGATGAAGTGAAAGGTATGCACTGACTTGACTAATACAATGTGCAGTCACACAGGTGCAGTGAAAGGTATGCAGTAACTGGTATCACAATACAATGTGCAGCTGTCACATAGGTGCAGATAACAGGTATGCACGGAGTGGTATATTATACAGCGTGCAGTCACACAGGTACTGTGAACAATTATGCAATGACTGGTATTACAAATTTGCAGCAGTCACACACACAGGTACTGTGAACAGGTGCAGTGACACTGTGTGCACTCACGTAGGTAGGTGGGTGCACTGAACAGGTAGGTATATGCAGTGATGGGTATGATAAATGTGCAGCTGCCTGTCACACACACAGGTAGTTACTGAATGTGCTAGGGCCTGGCAGTGGCATAGTAGGAATTACCAAGGGGCCAAGGTCCTACCAGCAGCTAAGACTGACTGACAGGGCTGTATATGCAACACAAGTGTCAGTGGGACACACACACAAAAAAAAAATAGATCACAAAAACAACATTAACTCTCAAAAGAGCTGTTGAGGATGAGGAGTGCTTTTTAGCAATAAGTATCAGCAAGAAACAGCAACCTAACAAGCCTAACTGTAGCCTAACTAAGCTTTCCCTAATGTCTCTGCAGCACCTCTCCGTTCTCTAATTACTGCAGCCACATGAGTGAGTGAAATGGCTGACACTGCCTGCTTTTTAGGGGGGGGGGGGGGGGGGCTCCAGGAGGGAGTGTAGCCTGATTGGCTACCCTGTGTCTGCTGACTGTGATGTAAAGGGTCAAAGTTGACCCTAATGATGTAGTATAGGGGGCAGGTCAAACTCGCATATAGTTCGCGGTTCACCGCGAATGCGAACCACCGGAGTTTGCGCAAATAAGTTCCGGCCATCTCTACTGGAGGCCCTCCTAACCTGTCCACGTCCGCCATTGGTTCCGGGCTCTGTCCTTGCTCCATACACGCTCCCCAGTTGCCCAGTGCACTGTACATTACCTGTCCGCATCCGCCATTGCCTCTGGGCTCTGTCCTTGCTCCATACACGCACCCCCGGTGCCCGGTGCACTGTACATTACCTGCCCACGTCCGCCATTGGCTCCGGGCTCTGTCCTTGCTCCATACACGCTCCCCCGGTGCCCAGTGCACTGTACATTACCTGTCCACGTCCGCCATTGGCTCCGGGCTCTGTCCTTGCTCCATACACACTCCCCCGGTGCCCAGTGCACTGTACATTACCTGTCCGCATCCGCCATTGGCTCCGGGCTCTGTCCTTGCTCCATACACGCACCCCCGGTGCCCGGTGCACTGTACATTACCTGCCTACGTCCGCCATTGGCTCCGGGCTCTGTCCTTGCTCCATACACGCTCCCCCGGTGCCCGGTGCACTGTACATTACCTGTCCACGTCCGCCATTGGCTCCGGGCTCTGTCCTTGCTCCATACACGCACCCCCGGTGCCCGGTGCACTGTACATTACCTGTCCACGTCCGCCATTGGCTTCGGGCTCTGTCCTTGGTCCATACATGCTCCCCCGGTGCCCAGTGCACTGTACATTACCTGTCCACGTCCACCATTGGCTCTGGGCTCTGTCCTTGGTCCATACATGCTCCCCCGGTGCCCAGTGCACTGTACATTACCTGTCCACGTCCGCCATTGGCTCCGGGCTCTGTCCTTGCTCCATACACGCTCCCCCGGTGCCCAGTGCACTGTACATTACCTGTCCACGTCCGCCATTGGCTCCGGGCTCTGTCCTTGGTCCATACACGCTCCCCCGGTGCCCAGTGCACTGTACACTACCTGTCTATGTCCGCCATTGGCTCCGGGCTCTGTCCTTGCTCCATACACGCACCCCCGGTGCCCAGTGCACTGTACATTACCTGTCCACGTCCGCCATTGGCTCCGGGCTCTGTCCTTGCTCCATACACACGCTCCCCCAGTGCCCAGTGCACTGTACATTACCTGTCCACGTCCGCCATTGGCTCCGGGCTCTGTCCTTGCTCCATACACGCTCCCCCGGTGCCCAGTGCACTGTACACTACCTGTCTATGTCCGCCATTGGCTCCGGGCTCTGTCCTTGCTCCATACACGCACCCCCGGTGCCCAGTGCACTGTACATTACCTGTCCACGTCCGCCATTGGCTCCGGGCTCTGTCCTTGCTCCATACACACGCTCCCCCAGTGCCCAGTGCACTGTACATTACCTGTCCACGTCCGCCATTGGCTCCGGGCTCTGTCCTTGCTCCATACACGCTCCCCCGGTGCCCAGTGCACTGTACATTACCTGTCCACGTCCACCATTGGCTCCGGGCTCTGTCCTTGGTCCATACACACTCCCCCGGTGCCCAGTGCACTGTACATTACCTGTTCACGTCCGCCATTGGCTCCGGGGTCTGTCCTTGGTCCATACACGCTCCCCCGGTGCCCAGTACACTGCACATTACCTGTCCATGTCCACCATTGGCTCCGGGCTCTGTCCTTGGTCCATACACGCTCCCCCGGTGCCCAGTGCACTGCACATTACCTGTCCACGTCCACCATTGGCTCCGGGCTCTGTCCTTGCTCCATACACGCACCCCCGGTGCCCAGTGCACTGTACATTACCTTTCCACGTCCACCATTGGCTCCGGGCTCTGTCCTTGGTCCATACACACTCCCCTGGTGCCCAGTTCAGCGTACATTACCTGTCCACGTCCACAATTGGCTCCGGGCTCTGTCCTTGGTCCATACACACTCCCCCGGTGCCCAGTTCAGCGTACATTACCTGTCCACGTCCACCATTGGCTCTGGGCTCTGTCCTTGGTCCATACATGCTCCCCCGGTGCCCAGTGCACTGTACATTACCTGTCCACGTCCGCCATTGGCTCCGGGCTCTGTCCTTGGTCCATACACGCATCCCCGGTGCCCGGTGCACTGTACATTACCTGTCCACGTCCGCCATTGGCTCTGGGCTCTGTCCTTGGTCCATACATGCTCCCCCGGTGCCCAGTGCACTGTACATTACCTGTCCACGTCCACCATTGGCTCCGGGCTCTGTCCTTGGTCCATACATGCCCCACCATGTGCTCCTGGCATACATGAGGGTGTGTGTGTCGTGAATCGGCAAGGGTGTTGCTAGGATCCTAAGTGATCCCGGGCCCTTTTGGGCACTTCAGCAGGAAAATGGGTGTGGTCATGCACCAGAATCTGGGTGTGGTTATGGGTGGAGCCAAATTTACATGAACTTAACAGTGGTCTAAATAGGCCTGCACAGAAAAATGTTGGATGAAGCCCCCTCTACAACAATACAAAAAAATGCAGCATATCACAAAAGGGAACCTAAACTGAGAAGGATGTGGATTTTTACTTTTAAAATAATACCAGTTGCCTGACTCTCCTGCTGATCCTGTGTCTCTAATACTTTTAGCCACAGCCCCTGAACAAGCATGCAGCAGATCAGGTGCTCTGACTGAAGTCAGACTGGATTAGCTGCATGCTTGTTTCAGTTGTGTGATTCAGCCACTACTGCAGGCAAAGAGATCAGCAGGACTGACAAGCAACTGGTATTGTTTAAAGCGGGATTGTCACCATAAAAATCAAATTGTAATAGCAAAGGTCTTAGTGTATTAAGTGATAAAGATGCTAATCCTGCATTCAAAACTTGCAAAACTTTTTCTGCTGTTATGATTTGGAGTTATCACATACTTAAAGTGAACCTCCAGACTAAAAATCTACTCAGCAGCACTGAAAAGGCTTGGTGTTTCTTTAACAGTTTTACAGCATCAGAACTTTGTTTTTCTTACCCAAGCCTCATTTTTAGCTGCACAGAAGAAAACTGCCCGGGCATGTTTCCCCTGATGCTGTGCAAAGCATGATGGGATTTCTGATGTTCTTGTTCTCGTTCTGCTGTTTGGTGCATTTTTTTTTTTTTTTGTATTTGACATTTGAAGCCTAGCGTGTGCAGCTGGGAGGGGTGATCAGGACACAGGACAGTTGGAACTGTGTCTCATGCTCCTTGTCACCTCCTTTCAACCATAAAGATGCCGGCTGCCCCCATGAACAAGATAGCTGTCCCCATGAATCACAAACATTTGCCTGTTCTTTTAAAACAGGGTGGGTAAGAGATTATATTACCTATCTATTCTAATTAATATAGCTAATGTAACTTAATGACAGTATATTTGTTTAGGCTGAAGTTCCCCTTTAGGCTGCTTTCACAGTGGGACGTTACAGGCTGACGTTACAGTAGCCTGTAACGCAGCCCAACTCACAGTAATGAAAAATCAATGGGCTGTTCACAGTGCCCACGTTGCTTTACAGTGTAATGCTGGACATTGAAAGAAAGTGCAGCATGCTGTGCGTTATACGCGGTTTTAGCCACGTTATACTGCTTGCACATGCGCAGTGATTAGCCACATGGCTAATTAATATGCACTGCACTGCTGACGTAACTGTTTTCTTCCTGGAGCGGCCGCTGTGTGCGCCGATTGGCTGGCGGGACCACATGATGCGGAGTGTTCCGATCACGTGGTCTCCACAGTCTTTTGAGCCGCATAACGCGGCTCAAACTGACGTCCAACTTAAACACCACCAGGCGTTGCGTTAGGGGCACGTTATGCGACCTTAATGTCCCCTAAAACGCAACGTCTTGGTGTGAAAGAGCCCTTAAGGAGCACTAGCCCTTTAGTAGTCAGTGCCAAACAGTTGCATGCTGGGGGTTCTTTTTATCTATAATATATTCCTCCTCTTCCCTTTATTTCCCTGTCTAGCTGCTTATCTGAAACACGATCCCCTGCTCACCTGTGTTTACAAGCAAGGCTGAGGTGACTCAGCGATTGGAGGAGAAAAGAAAAGAAAGTAAACGGCAGAAATGACATCAGGATTTAGCCTAAACTGTGGGCAAAAGACATGGTTCCCATCAGAAACAGAATACTCTTCATTTACTATATAAAATTCCCTGAAATCAAAACGTGCATAGTACATACATGTGTTATGTAAGTAGATCAAGTATTTATGTAATTATATGTGTTTTTTTTCCATGGCATAGTATGGCTAATCCTACTGCTTTCAAAGGAAACATCCATATCCCTCTCAGTTAAAGTGGACCCAAATTAAAAATACAAAATTTCAGAAATAAAATCTATTTTCTAAATTATAATAATAAATAGCAGCCTTTTTTCATCTGCATGATGACAAATATAAAATATGTTACATTTATTGGAGGAACCCCTCCCTTCCTTTTTATATTGCCGGGACAGAATCCGGTAGACTGGTGAAGTAGGAGGTGTCCAGCAAAGGAGGAATTGCTAATGGCTGCCCCCTGTATAACCCTAGTTATGGAAAGAGAAGGGTGAAAAGCAGGCACTGAAATGCTCATAGGCTTGAAGGAGTGTTTATTTATCTTTGTATGTGTCAGAGTGCTGCAACTAAATATTCGGAATTAAAAAATAGGTTCCCTTTAAGCATAACTAGGCAGAGTTACCTGTCTTCTGTGCTGGCTGATCTGGCTTTCTGCTGGGTGGGCTGGCAGTTCCCCCATAGCATTCCCTGACCTTCTAGTGGACCCCCTCCCATGCTCCCACCGGCCTCCTATTAAGGCACCACAACTCTCAGCATGCCCCCAGCATGGTACCACAGCATGCAGTATGCCCATAAACAGGCACCACAGCACCCAGCATACCTCAGATTGATGCACCACAACTCTCAGCATGCCCGCCATTGAGGCACCACAGCAGACTCTGCCTGGAGGACATTTGGGGCACCCCAGAATAGATCCGGAGCACGTGCCAATGATCTTTTGGGCTAGCAACGCCCCTGTCAATCGGCAAGCACGTGGGTGTGTGTATGGATGAAGGGGCGGAGCCAGGGCTGGTACTAGACTTTTTGCTGCTTGAGGCAAACTTGTGAGAATCCTCCCCCTCCTGATTTGGAATGATCGCACGGCACCCGACAATTTACTCTGCTTCATTTAATGTTCTCACATGACATGCTGCAGCTCAGCACAATAGTGCCCTGGCTGGCTGTGAGTCTCACTTCTCCTCATACTCTGACTGCATGCTGTTATTGTAAACACAGTACAAACATGCTACCCGTGTAAACTCTGCGCCTGATGCAAATGTTTCACCCTGCTTCATGAGAGAACCGGCCCTGCCTGGAGCCAGCGGCAGACAAGCAGAGGACCCGGACAGGAAATGTACAGTGTCAGACCAGCGAATGCAGCTTCACAAGGCCAATTCTGGATCGATTTCATCATGAAATTGATCAGGAATCATCCTGTGATGTATGGGCAGCCGACAGATCTCTCTCCGATCAGAGAAAGACAAGTCTCTTGGTCGATCTTCTGATGTATGGTCACCTGTGCAGAATTCATCCCCCATGAGGTGGTGGACTCATTCCTTGGATGTGTTTGTGTCTGGGGAAGGCCGTCATGCCGTCTGTGATATCATGGCTGAGGCATCTCATGTTGTCTCTGCTATTCACACATTGATACTGCAGTGTTCTGTTTATCCAGCAAACAGAGCATTGTCAGCAATACCCATAAGAGTCTCAGCCCTCAGGAATTTCTATAGAGATTTGGGGCTTAATGTCTGAAGGACAACAGGAGGAATGCTGGGATATTTCTGCTGCAACTCCCTGGATATCTGCTGAGATAAGGAACCTGCAATATACTAGATGACAGTCTGCTGAGGCCTCCATAGTCATGTTACTGACTGAGGAGCTCACAATCTAATCCTACCATAGTCATAGTCTAATGTCCTACCATATTATTATTATGTATTTATATAGCACTGACATCTCCTGCAGCACTTTACAGAGTACATAGTCATGTCACTGACTGTCCTCAGAGGAGCTCACACTCTTATCCTACCATAGTCATAGTGTAATGTCCTACCATATTATTATTATGTATTTATATAGCACTGACATCTCCTGCAGCACATTACAGAGTACATAGTCATGTCACTGACTGTCCTCAGAGGAGCTCACACTCTAATCCTACTATAGTCATAGTCTAATGTCCTACCATATTATTATTATGTATTTATATAGCACTGACATCTCCTGCAGCACATTACAGAGTACATAGTCATGTCACTGACTGTCCTCAGAGGATCTCACACTCTAATCCTTCCATAGTCATAGTCTAATGTCCTACCATATTATTATTGTGTATTTATATAGCACTGACATCTCCTGCAGCACATTACAGAGTACATAGTCATGTCACTGACTGTCCTCAGAGGAGCTCACACTCTAATCCTACCATAGTCATAGCCTAATGTCCTACCATATTATTATTATGTATTTATATAGCACTGACATCTTCTGCAGCACATTACAGAGTACAGAGTCATGTCACTGACTGTCCACAGAGGAGCTCACACTCTAATCCTACCATAGTCATAGTCTAATGTCCTACCATATGATTATTATGTATTTATATAGCACTGACATCTTCTGCAGCACATTACAGAGTACATAGTCATGTCACTGGCTGTCCTCAGAGGAGCTCACAATCTAATCCTACCATAGTCATAATCCAATGTCCTACCATATTATTATTATGTTTTTATATAGCACTGACATCTCCTGCAGCACATTACAGAGTACATAGTCATGTCACTGACTGTCCTCAGAGGAGCTCACACTCTAATCCTACCATAGTCATAGTGTAATGTTCTACCATATTATTATTATGTATTTATATAGCACTGACATCTCCTGCAGCACATTACAGAGTACATAGTCATGTCACTGACTGTCCTCAGAGGAGCTCACAATCTAATCCTACCATAGTCATAGCCTAATGTCCTACCATATTATTATTATGTATTTATATAGCACTGACATCTTCTGCAGCACTTTACAGAGTACATAGTCATATCACTGACTGTCCTCAGAGGAGCTCACACTCTAATCCTACCATAGTCATAGTCTAATGTCCTACCATATGATTATTATGTATTTATATAGCACTGACATCTTCTGCAGCACATTACAGAGTACATAGTCATGTCACTGACTGTCCTCAGAGGAGCTCACACTCTAATCCTACCATAGTCATAGCCTAATGTCCTACCATATTATTATTATGTATTTATATAGCACTGACATCTTCTGCAGCACATTACAGAGTACAGAGTCATGTCACTGACTGTCCACAGAGGAGCTCACACTCTAATCCTACCATAGTCATAGTCTAATGTCCTACCATATGATTATTATGTATTTATATAGCACTGACATCTTCTGCAGCACATTACAGAGTACATAGTCATGTCACTGGCTGTCCTCAGAGGAGCTCACAATCTAATCCTACCATAGTCATAATCCAATGTCCTACCATATTATTATTATGTTTTTATATAGCACTGACATCTTCTGCAGCACATTACAGAGTACATAGTCATGTCACTGACTGTCCTCAGAGGAGCTCACACTCTAATCCTACCATAGTCATAGTCTAATGCCCTACCATATTATTATTATGTATTTATATAGCACTGACATCTTCTGCAGCACATTACAGAGTACATAGTCATGTCACTGACTGTCCTCAGAGGAGCTCACAATCTAATCCTACCATAGTCATAATCCAATGTCCTACCATATTATTATTATGTTTTTATATAGCACTGACATCTCCTGCAGCACATTACAGAGTACATAGTCATGTCACTGACTGTCCTCAGAGGAGCTCACACTCTAATCCTACCATAGTCATAGTGTAATGTTCTACCATATTATTATTATGTATTTATATAGCACTGACATCTCCTGCAGCACATTACAGAGTACATAGTCATGTCACTGACTGTCCTCAGAGGAGCTCACAATCTAATCCTACCATAGTCATAGCCTAATGTCCTACCATATTATTATTATGTATTTATATAGCACTGACATCTTCTGCAGCACTTTACAGAGTACATAGTCATATCACTGACTGTCCTCAGAGGAGCTCACACTCTAATCCTACCATAGTCATAGTCTAATGTCCTACCATATGATTATTATGTATTTATATAGCACTGACATCTTCTGCAGCACATTACAGAGTACATAGTCATGTCACTGACTGTCCTCAGAGGAGCTCACACTCTAATCCTACCATAGTCATAGCCTAATGTCCTACCATATTATTATTATGTATTTATATAGCACTGACATCTTCTGCAGCACATTACAGAGTACAGAGTCATGTCACTGACTGTCCACAGAGGAGCTCACACTCTAATCCTACCATAGTCATAGTCTAATGTCCTACCATATGATTATTATGTATTTATATAGCACTGACATCTTCTGCAGCACATTACAGAGTACATAGTCATGTCACTGGCTGTCCTCAGAGGAGCTCACAATCTAATCCTACCATAGTCATAATCCAATGTCCTACCATATTATTATTATGTTTTTATATAGCACTGACATCTCCTGCAGCACATTACAGAGTACATAGTCATGTCACTGACTGTCCTCAGAGGAGCTCACACTCTAATCCTACCATAGTCATAGTGTAATGTTCTACCATATTATTATTATGTATTTATATAGCACTGACATCTCCTGCAGCACATTACAGAGTACATAGTCATGTCACTGACTGTCCTCAGAGGAGCTCACAATCTAATCCTACCATAGTCATAGCCTAATGTCCTACCATATTATTATTATGTATTTATATAGCACTGACATCTTCTGCAGCACTTTACAGAGTACATAGTCATATCACTGACTGTCCTCAGAGGAGCTCACACTCTAATCCTACCATAGTCATAGTCTAATGTCCTACCATATGATTATTATGTATTTATATAGCACTGACATCTTCTGCAGCACATTACAGAGTACATAGTCATGTCACTGACTGTCCTCAGAGGAGCTCACACTCTAATCCTACCATAGTCATAGCCTAATGTCCTACCATATTATTATTATGTATTTATATAGCACTGACATCTTCTGCAGCACATTACAGAGTACAGAGTCATGTCACTGACTGTCCACAGAGGAGCTCACACTCTAATCCTACCATAGTCATAGTCTAATGTCCTACCATATGATTATTATGTATTTATATAGCACTGACATCTTCTGCAGCACATTACAGAGTACATAGTCATGTCACTGGCTGTCCTCAGAGGAGCTCACAATCTAATCCTACCATAGTCATAATCCAATGTCCTACCATATTATTATTATGTTTTTATATAGCACTGACATCTTCTGCAGCACATTACAGAGTACATAGTCATGTCACTGACTGTCCTCAGAGGAGCTCACACTCTAATCCTACCATAGTCATAGTCTAATGCCCTACCATATTATTATTATGTATTTATATAGCACTGACATCTTCTGCAGCACAT
This sequence comes from Hyperolius riggenbachi, assembly GCF_040937935.1. NCBI lineage: Eukaryota > Metazoa > Chordata > Amphibia > Anura > Hyperoliidae > Hyperolius > Hyperolius riggenbachi. Next base: position 291,872,151 of record NC_090655.1, on the reverse strand, counting down.
TACAGAGTACATAGTCATGTCACTGACTGTCCTCAGAGGAGCTCACAATCTAATCCTACCATAGTCATAGTGTAATGTCCTACCATATTATTATTATGTGTTTATATAGCACTGACATCTCCTGCAGCACATTACAGAGTACATAGTCATGTCACTGACTGTCCTCAGAGGAGCTCACAATCTAATCCTACCATAGCCATAGTCTAATGTCCTACCATATTATTATTATGTATTTATATAGCACTGACATCTTCTGCAGCACATTACAGAGTACATAGTCATGTCACTGACTGTCCTCAGAGGAGCTCACAATCTAATCCTACCATAGCCATAGTCTAATGTCCTACCATATTATTATTATGTATTTATATAGCACTGACATCTCCAGCAGCACATTACAGAGTACAAGACTCCTTCTCCCCTTCCCTCTAGTATAGGTAGCCAGATGACCCCTCCCCCTTTCCCCCCAGTATAGGTAGCCAGATGACCCCTCCCCCTTCCCTCTAGTATGTGTAGCCTGATGACCCCTCCCCCTTCCCTCTAGTATAGGTAGCCAGATGACCCCTCCCCCTTCCCTCCAGCATAGGTAGCCTGATGACGCCTCCCCCTTCCCTCCAGCATAGGTAGCCTGATGACCCCTCCCCCTTCCCTCCAGCATAGGTAGCCTGATGACCCCTCCCCCTTTCCCCCCAGTATAGGTAGCCAGATGACCCCTCCCCCTTCCCTCTAGTATGTGTAGCCTGATGACCCCTCCCCCTTCCCTCTAGTATAGGTAGCCAGATGACCCCTCCCCCTTCCCTCCAGCATAGGTAGCCTGATGACGCCTCCCCCTTCCCTCCAGCATAGGTAGCCTGATGACCCCTCCCCCTTCCCTCTAGTATAGGTAGCCAGTTGACCCCTCCCCTTCCCTCCAGCATAGATAGACAGATGACCCCTCCCCCTTCCCTCTAGTACAGTGAGGGCTAACCTTTGGCACTCCAGCTGTGGTGGAACTACAAGTCCCATGAGGCATTGCAATACTCTGACACCTCTAAGCATAATTTAGGTGAGGCAGAGGCATGATGGGATTTGTAGTTTTGTCACAGCTGGAGTGCCAAGGTTAGCCATCACTGCTCTAGTATAGGTAGCCAGATGACTCCTCCCCGATTCCCTCCAGCATAGGTAGCCAGATGACCCCTCCCCCTTCCCTCTAGTATGTGTAGCCAGAAGACTCCTTCCCCCTTTCTCTCCAGTATAGGTAGTCAGGTGACTCCCTTAACCCCTCCTTTTCCCACCCCCCTTTCAGTATAGGCAGCAGTGTTGCCAACCTTTCACGTTATTTTTTACTGACAAATACCTACACATTTACTGACAAAATCCCCTGGGCGTGGTCACGCAACATAATGTGGGCGTGGTCATGGGTGGGGCCAAATACACATGATTTTAGTAGTGCTGTAAAAGGTCTGCCAGGGAAGTTTGAGCTCTGCCATAGAGTCGTCCCCCCCCCGTCCCCCCCCAAAAAAAAATACATGTAATCTTACAGCATTTCACCAAAAATCCACGTACAAATACAGATAATATGGCAGTGGTTCCCTAAAAATAGATCTATTCTGGCAGCAGCGATTCCCCCAACATACACATAATCTGGCAGCAGTTCCCCAAAATACACTTAATCTCACAGCAGTGGTTCCCCAAAAATAGGTAGCCCCAGGTCTATAGGTGTCCCCAGAATAGGTGGGCAGCAGTATAGATGTCCCCAGAATAGGTGGCCAGGGGTAGAGATGTCCCCAGAACAGGTAGCCAGGGGTATATGTACCCAGTATATGTAGGAAGGGGTATATGTCCCCAGTATATGTAGCCAGGGGTATATGTCCCCAGTATATGTAGCCAGGGGTATATGTGCCCAGTATATGTAGCCAGGGCTACATGTGCCCAGTATATGTAGCCAGGAGTACATGTGCCCAGTATATGTAGCCAGGGGTACATGTGCCCAGTATATGTAGCCAGGGGTACATGTGCCCAGTATATGTAGCCAGGGGTACATGTGACCAGTATATGTAGCCAGGGGTACATGTGACCAGTATATGTATCCAGGGGTACATGTGACCAGTATATGTAGCCAGGGGTACATGTGCCCAGTATATGTAGCCAGGGGTATATTTGCCCAGTATATGTAGCCAGGGGTATGTGTGCCCAGTATATGTAGCCAGGGGTATATGTCCCCAGTATATGTAGCCAGGGGTATATGTCCCCAGTATATGTAGCCAGGGGTATATGTGCCCAGTATATGTAGCCAGGGGTATATGTGCCCAGTATATGTAGCCAGGGGTATATGTGCCCAGTATATGTAGCCAGGGGTATATGTGCCCAGTATATGTAGCCAGGGGTATATGTGCCCAGTATATGTAGCCAGGGGTATATGTGCCCAGTATATGTAGTCAGGAGTATATGTGCCCAGTATATGTAGCCAGGGGTATATGTGCCCAGTATATGTAGTCAGGGGTATATTTGCCCAGTATATGTAGCCACTAGCCAGAAGAATATGTGCCCAGTATATGTAGCCAGGGGTATATGTGCCCAGTATATGTAGTCAGGGGTATATGTGCCCAGTATATGTAGTCAGGGTTATATGTCCCCAGTATATGTGCCCAGTATATGTAGCCAGGTGTTCCCCTAGCAGGAGGGGAGCAGCGCAGAGAAGAGGGAGAGCTGTGGGGACAGCGGGAAGGGGGGCCATCTCCCTCCTCCTTCCCTCACCTTGGTGCTCTCCATCCCTCGCTCGCCCCTCCAGAACTAAGTGTGGTGCGGCGGCTGGCAGATGTCCCCAGAACAGGTAGCCAGGGGTATTTGTACCCAGTATATGTAGGCAGGGATATATGTGCCCAGTATATGTAGTCAGGGGTATATGTCCCCAGTATATGTAGCCAGGGGTATATGTGCCCAGTATATGTAGCCAGGGGTATACGTGCCCAGTATATGTAGGCAGGGGTATATGTGCCCAGTATATGTAGCCAGGGGTATATGTCCCCAGTATATGTAGCCAGGGGTATATGTGCCCAGTATATATAGGCAGGGGTATATGTGCCCAGTATATGTAGGCAGGGGTATATGTCCCAAAAATAGGTAGCCAGGTAGCCTGGTATATGTAGCCAGGGGTACATGTGCCTAGTATATGTAGTCAGGGGTATATGTGCCCAGTATATGTAGCCAGGGGTATATGTGCCCAGTATATGTAGCCGGGGGTACATGTGCCCAGTATATGTAGCCAGGGGTATATGTGCCCAGTATATGTAGCCAGGGGTACATGTGCCCAGTATATGTAGTCAGGGGTATATGTCCCCAGTATATGTAGTCTGGGGTATACGTGCCCAGTATATGTAGTCAGGGGTATACGTGCCCAGTATATGTAGGCAGGGGTATATGTGCCCAGTATATGTAGCCAGGGGTATATGTCCCCAGTATATGTAGCCAGGGGTATATGTGCCCAGTATATATAGGCAGGGGTATATGTGCCCAGTATATGTAGGCAGGGGTATATGTCCCAAAAATAGGTAGCCAGGTGTGCCCCCAGCAGGAGGGGAGCAGCGCAAGAGAAGAGGGAGAGCTGTGGGGACAGCGGGGAAGGGGGGCCATCTCCCCCCTCTTTCCTTAACCTTGGGGCTCTCCCTCCCTCGCTCTCCCCTCCAGAACTAAGTCTTGTGCGGGTGGCTGGCAGCGGGCAGAACTTACCTCCGTCTCTTTGCAGGCACGGGATGGATTTGCCGCTAGTCTGGTTCAGACCAGAGCAGCGGCACCAGAACTTGGAGTGAGACGGAGGTGAGTTCCGCCCGCTGCCAGCCGCCACACAGCACTTAGTTCTGGAGGGGAGAGCGAGGGAGGGAGAGCCCCAAGGTTAGGGAAGGAGGGGGGAGATGGCCCCCATTCCCCGCTGTCCCCACAGCTCTCCCTCTTCTCTGCTCCCCTCCTGCTCACAGGAATTCACGTGCAGCTAAATTTGTATCAAAATGTACGGAATGCCTGTAAATTTATGGGCGGTTGGCAACACTGATAGGCAGCCAGCTCGCTTTCACACTGCAGCAGCCATCAGTGTCACTCATTTCTCTTCCTTTCCATCTCCAATGCTGCCCAAGTCCATAGCCACCGGCCACAATGCAAACGTGCAGAGAGAGCAAGGTGGCTGCTGCACAGGCGGCTAGCAGCAGAGTACCGCGGTCAGGCCTGATCTCTCTGCATTGCAGCATTTGCAAGCTTACACATGCTGCACCAGATCAGCCTGCTGCTTTGGTGCCCCTGATCCTGTGGTGCCCTAGGCCATGGCCTAAATCCGGCCCTGCTGACAGCTTCATAGTCACAGCCTGCAGTATGTACACAAGCACAGCTCAGTAGTGTTGTCCGGATCATGAACGATTCCGATCTTTGATCCGAATTATTAAAATGAGTGATTCGGATCGCAAAGGGGGCGGGGCCAGGAACGGCATGTCCCCCCCCTCTCAGCGGGCAGCGGGGTCCTGGAAGCAGAGCAAAGATGGATCGCTCTGTTGGAGGGGAGCCAGGGACAGGTAGATGAGAGAGAGGGGACATGGGTGCCACTGCCAGATATGTGTAGAGCACACATACTGGCTGCAATGTGCTGCTCATTATGGGCTGTCTGTTCTGTAGTTGTGCACAGTGAACACATTGGAAACTTTTGGCACGGCTCAGTAACTTTGTAGACAGCGTGCTGGGCTAGGACAGGGCAGGCACTGTGATTGCTGTGCAATATGATCCTCTTGCACTTCACTTCTGGGGATGCTTTGGGGAATGCTTTATTCCACTGTGCGACCTTTGCTTTCAAAGTATACAGATAAACATATAGGTGAAATATATGTAAAGCATCTGATTGCAGCATGTGGGTATTGTGTGCACAAACATTTCTGCTCTCTGCTCGTCCCTCCTCCCTTCTCTGTCCACTCCCTGCCCTCTGTCCATCTTCTCCCCTTCTCTGTGTGACCACCCCCCTCCCCTTCTCCTGTCATGCTAGTCATTTCACCCCTGAATGCTTCCCTAGTAAAATGATCCGAGATTCGGATCAAAGATCCGGATCTTTTCAATGATCCGATTCAAATCATCCGGATCATTGAAAAGATCCGAACTTCGCATCTCTACGGGGGCGGGGTCAGGTGGTATGAGGTCAGTGGATATACAGGCGTGTGGGCGGAGTCTAGGGGTGGAGTCAGGCTGGTGGGTGGATGCGGTAGGGCAGTATGAAGTCTGCAGAGACAGTCGGGTGGGCGGAGTCTAGGGGTGGAGTCAGGCCGGTGGGTGGATGCGGTCGGGCAGTATGAAGTCTGCAGAGACACAGGCGGGTGGGCGGAGTCGGGCAGTCAGCACAGGTGCATGCCGGGAGGTGTAGTTTGGTCTCGGTGCAGCACGTGCTGCGGGTGACGTGTTAGGGTGTGGCCGCTCCATGTGCTGGGAGGTCGGAGTGTAGGGGGCGGGGGCGTGGTCAGGAGGGGTATATATAACGGGGAGAGGCGGGTAGTCCCAGCAGAGCGGTGGAGGGGAGATTGAGCAGAGGTAGGGGAGGGTGTTCCTGCATGTAAGTGTGTATAATCTTATACTGTGTGTATCAATAACTAGATATAACATTGTGTGTGTATAATTGTGTGAGCATATGGTAATGTGTATATATCAGCTGTCACTGGTGGGGGAAGCTTGGAGGGAGTTTCTATGCAAATGGGGTGTATTAGGTTAGTGATATGTATAAGAGGTTTTTATACATGTGCATGGGGGGGGGGGGACTTCAATGGAGTTTGTATGTATGGAGTGGGTGATGTGTTTTATTTGATATTTACTTTTATATGAAGTGAATGATCTAATCCCTGGACTGACTTGCATGTATTTGCCCCTCCCTAGTTGTATGGAGTGTGATGGGGGTGTTGTACTTAAAGACCATGTGTAACAACCTACTAACATGTCACTGTTCCCCCTGTCTGCCTTATACTGCCCCCAGTGGTATGGTCCTCCTTATGCATGATAGCCCAATACTGTTCCCCCTGTCTGCCTTATACTGCCCCTAGTGGTATGGTCCTCCTTATGTATGATAGGCCTATACTGTTCCCCCTGTCTGCCTTACTGCCCCCAGTGGTATGGTCCTCCTTATGCATGATAGGACTATACTGTTCCCCCTGTCTGCCTTATACTGCCCCTAGTGGTATGGTCCTCCTTATGCATGATAGGACTATACTGTTCCCCCTGTCTGCCTTATACTGCCCCTAGTGGTATCGTCCTCCTTATGCATGATAGGCCTATACTGTTCCCCCTGTCTGCCTTATACTGCCCCTAGTGGTATGGTCCTCCTTATGTATGATAGGCCAATACTGTTCCCCCTGTCTGCCTTACTGCCCCCAGTGGTATGGTCCTCCTTGTGTATTATACCCCAATACTGTTCCCTTGTCTGTCTTATACTGCCCCCCAGTGGTATGGTCCTCCTTATGCATGATAGGCCAATACTGTTCCCTTGTCTGTCTTATACTGCCCCCAGTGGTATGGTCCTCATGTATGATAGGCCAATACTGTTCCCCCTGTCTGCCTTATACTGCCCCCAGTGGTATGGTCCTCCTCATGTATGATAGGCCAATACTGTTCCCCCTGTCTGCCTTATACTGCCCCCAGTGGTATGGTCCTCCTTATGTATGATAGGCCAATACTGTTCCCCCTGTCTGCCTTATACTGCCCCCAGTGGTATGGTCCTCCTTATGTATGATAGGCCAATACTGTTCCCCCTGTCTGCCTTATACTGCCCCTAGTGGTATGGTCCTCATGCATGATAGGCCTATACTGTTCCCCCTGTCTGCCTTATACTGCCCCCAGTGGTATGGTCCTCCTTGTGTATTATACCCCAATACTGTTCCCTTGTCTGTCTTATACTGCCCCCCAGTGGTATGGTCCTCCTTATGCATGATAGGCCAATACTGTTCCCCTGTCTGCCTTATACTGCCCCCAGTGGTATGGTTCTCCTTATGCATGATAGCCCAATACTGTTCCCCCCCCCCCTGTCTGCCTTATACTGCCCCCAGTGGTATGGTCCTCCTTATGCATGATAGGCCAATACTGTCCCCCCTGTCTGCCTTATACTGCCCCTAGTGGTATGGTCCTCCTTATGCATGATAGCCTAATACTGTTCCCCTGTCTGCCTTATACTGCCCCCAGTGGTATGGTCCTCCTTGTGTATGGTAGGCCAATACTGTTCCCCCTGTCTGCCTTATACTGCCCCAGTGGTATGGGCCTCCTTATGTATCCTGGGTAAGGCGGTTGCTAGGCAGTAGTGCAGGGTTTGGGTAAGGCGGTTGCTAGGCAGTAGTGCAGGGTTTGGGTAAGGCGGTTGCTAGGCAGTAGTGCAGGGTTTGGGTAAGGCGGTTGCTAGGCAGTAGTGCAGGGTTTGGGTAAGGCGGTTGCTAGGCAGTAGTGCAGGGTTTGGGTAAGGCGGTTGCTAGGCAGTAGTGCAGGGTTTGGGTAAGGTGGTTGCTAAGCAGTAGTGCAGGGTTTGGGTAAGGTGGTTGCTAGGCAGTAGTGCAGGGTTTGGGTAAGGGGGTTGCTAGGCAGCAGTGGTTTGGGTTGCACAGTAGTGATGCATGGGTAAGGGTTGCTGGGCAGCATTGGTTTGAGGGTGGGCAGTAGTGTGTTTATCAGCCAAAGGCCTTGGTAAGTACATGGATCACCTCTGGGGTGTAGTGGTTGGGAATTTTGTTTCACATGGAAAGCAAAGCCTCTCAGAATTGGCATTTTTAGGTGGGTAGTCAGTTGGTTGTGTGTTATGACAGGGCCTCTTTGTGAGGCTTAAGCTGGTCAGACGTGGTTCCTGGCAGGTCTTGGTGAAGCTGGCTATGCTTCCGGACACCTCATGTTGAAGAGATTTAGAGGTCCTGACACGCCCAGCTGAGGTTCTGAGGAACTGTGCTGTGTAAAGTAAGGGGGGGTTGTGTGGGGGAGATGAGTCATGGCTTCCAGTTAACTTGCATTCAGCTGATGTAAAATTAGGAAATTCTGTCTGCCAGTCCTCCTCCTCTGGGCGGTGCCACAGGTCCTGTCCTCAGCTGGTTAGTGAGGAATGTTTCCACAAGCTGGGAGGGGTGGCGTGCTGAGGAAGGTGTAACCCGTCTGTGGCTGAACTTCAGCCCTTCAGGACTACTAGTGTATAACGCAGATCTACGGGACACTGGGGCCTCCTCCAGCCTGCTCCCTCCAGGTAACTGATCTCTGCAGGGGGTACTAGTGTGTAATGCAGATATATGGGACACTGGGGCCTTCTCCAGCCTGCTCCCTCCAGGTAACTGATCTCTGCAGGGGGTACTAGTGTGTAATGCAGATATATGGGACACTGGGGCCTTCTCCAGCCTGCTCCCTCCAGGTAACTGATCTCTGCAGGGGTACTAGTGTGTAATGCAGATATACAGGACACTAGGGCCTCCTCCAGCCTGCTCCCTCCAGGTAACTGATCTCTGCAGGGGTACTAGTGTGTAATGCAGATATACGGGACACTAGGGCCTCCTCCAGCCTGCTCCCTCCAGGTAGCTGATCTCTGCAGGGGTACTAGTGTGTAATGCAGATATACAGGACACTGGGGCCTTCTCCAGCCTGCCCCCTCCAGGTAACTGATCTCTGCAGGGGTACTAGTGTGTAATGCAGATATACAGGACACTGGGGCCTCCTCCAGCCTGCTCCCTCCAGGTAACTGATCTCTGCAGGGGTACTAGTGTGTAATGCAGATACACAGGACACTGGGGCCTGCTCCCTCCAGGTAACTGATCTCTGCAGGGGTACTAGTGTGTAATGCAGATATACAGCACACTGGGGCCTCCTCCAGCCTGCTCCCTTCAGGTAACTGGTCTCTGCAGGAGTACTAGTGTGTAATGCAGATATACAGGACACTAGGGCTTCCTCCAGCCTGCTCCCTCCAGGTAACTGATCTCTGCAGGGGTACTAGTGTGTGATGCAGATATACAGGACACTAGGGCCTGCTCCCTCCAGGTAACTGATCTCTGCAGGGGTACTAGTGTGTAATGCAGATATACAGCACACTGGGGCCTCCTCCAGCCAGCCCCCTCCAGGTAACTGATCTCTGCAGGGGGTACTAGTGTGTAATGCAGATATACAGGGTACTGGGCCTCCTCCAGCCTGCTCCTTCCAGGTAACTGATCTCTGCAGGGGTACTAGTGTGTAACGCAGATATACGGGACACTGGGGCCTCCTCCAGCCTGCTCCCTCCAGGTAACTGATCTCTGCAGGGGTTACTAGTGTGTAATGCAGATATACAGGGCACTGGGGCCTCCTCCAGCCTGCTCCCTCCAGGTAACTGATCTCTGCAGGGGTACTAGTGTATAATGCAGATATACAGGGCACTGGGGCCTCCTCCAGCCTGCTCCCTCCAGGTAACTGGTCTCTGCAGGGGTACTAGTGTGTAATGCAGATATACAGCACACTGGGGCCTCCTCCAGCCTGCTCCCTCCAGGTAACTGATCTCTGCAGGGTTACTAGTGTGTAATGCAGATATACAGGACACTGGGGCCTCCTCCAGCCTGCCCCCTCCAGGTAACTGATCTCTGCAGGGGTACTGTGTGTAATGCAGATATACAGGACACTGGGGCCTCCTCCAGCCTGCTCCCTCCAGGTAACTGATCTCTGCAGGGGGTACTAGTGTGTAATGCAGATATACAGGACACTGGGGCCTTCTCCAGCCTGCTCCCTCCAGGTAACTGATCTCTGCAGGGGTACTAGTGTGTAATGCAGATATACAGGACACTGGGGCCTCCTCCAGCCTGCTCCCTCCAGGTAACTGGTCTCTGCAGGGGTACTAGTGTGTAATGCAGATATACAGGACACTGGGGCCTCCTCCAGCCTGCTCCCTCCAGGTAACTGATCTCTGCAGGGGTACTAGTGTGTAATGCAGATATACAGGACACTGGGGCCTCCTCCAGCCTGCTCCCTCCAGGTAACTGATCTCTGCAGGGGTACTAGTGTGTAATGCAGATATACGGGACACTAGGGCCTCCTCCAGCCTGCTCCCTCCAGGTAGCTGATCTCTGCAGGGGTACTAGTGTGTAATGCAGATATACAGGACACTGGGGCCTTCTCCAGCCTGCCCCCTCCAGGTAACTGATCTCTGCAGGGGTACTAGTGTGTAATGCAGATATACAGGACACTGGGGCCTCCTCCAGCCTGCTCCCTCCAGGTAACTGATCTCTGCAGGGGTAATAGTGTGTAATGCAGATATACAGCACACTGGGGCCTCCTCCAGCCTGCTCCCTCCAGGTAACTGATCTCTGCAGGGGTAATAGTGTGTAATGCAGATATACAGGACACTGGGCCCTTCTCCAGCCTGCTCCCTCCAGGTAACTGATCTCTGCAGGGGTACTAGTGTGTAATGCAGATATACAGGACACTAGGGCCTGCTCCCTCCAGGTAACTGATCTCTGCTGGGGTTACTAGTGTGTAATGCAGATATACAGGACACTGGGGCCTCCTCCAGCCTGCTCCCTCCAGGTAACTGATCTCTGCAGGGGTACTAGTGTGTAATGCAGATATACGGGACACTGGGGCCTCCTCCAGCCTGCTCCCTCCAGGTAACTGATCTCTGCAGGGGTACTAGTGTGTAATGCAGATATACAGGACACTGGGGCCTGCTCCCTCCAGGTAACTGGTCTCTGCAGGAGTACTAGTGTGTAATGCAGATACACAGGACACTAGGGCCTCCTCGGGCCTGCTCCCTCCAGGTAACTGATCTCTGCAGGGGTACTAGTGTGTAATGCAGATATACAGGACACTGAGGCCTCCTCCAGCCTGCTCCCTCCAGGTAACTGATCTCTGCAGGGGTACTAGTGTGTAATGCAGATATACAGGACACTGGGGCCTCCTCCAGCCTGCCCCCTCCAGGTAACTGATCTCTGCAGGGGTACTAGTGTGTAATGCAGATATACGGGACACTGGGGCCGCCTCCAGCCTGCTCCCTCCAGGTAACTGATCTCTGCAGGGGTACTAGTGTGTAATGCAGATATACAGGACACTGGGGCCTCCTCCAGCCATCTCCCTCCAGGTAACTGATCTCTGCAGGGGTACTAGTGTGTGTAATGCAGATATACGGGACACTGGGGCCGCCTCCAGCCTGCTCCCTCCAGGTAACTGATCTCTGCAGGGGTAATGGTGTGTAATGCAGATATACAGGACACTGGGCCCTTCTCCAGCCTGCTCCCTCCAGGTAACTGATCTCTGCAGGGGTACTAGTGTGTAATGCAGATATACGGGACACTAGGGCCTGCTCCCTCCAGGTAACTGATCTCTGCAGGGGTACTAGTGTGTAATGCAGATATACAGGACACTGGGGCCTGCTCCCTCCAGGTAACTGATCTCTGCAGGGGTACTAGTGTGTAATGCAGATATACAGGACACTGGGGCCTCCTCCCTCCAGGTAACTGATCTCTGCAGGGGTACTAGTGTGTAATGCAGATATACAGGACACTGGGGCCTCCTCCCTCCAGGTAACTGATCTCTGCAGGGGTACTAGTGTGTAATGCAGATATACAGGACACTGGGGCCTCCTCCAGCCTGCTCCCTCCAGGTAACTGATCTCTGCAGGGGTACTAGTGTGTAATGCAGATATACAGGACACTAGGGCCTGCTCCCTCCAGGTAACTGGTCTCTGCAGGGGTACTAGTGTGTAATGCAGATATACAGCACACTGGGGCCTCCTCCAGCCCGCTCCCTCCAGGTAACTGATCTCTGCAGGGTTACTAGTGTGTAATACAGATATACAGGACACTGGGCCCTTCTCCAGCCTGCTCCCTCCAGGTAACTGATCTCTGCAGGGGTTACTAGTGTGTAATGCAGATCTACTGGGTACTGGGGCCTCCTCCAGCCTGCTCCCTCCAGGTAACTGGTCTCTGCAGGGGTACTAGTGTGTAATGCAGATATACAGGGTACTGGGGCCTCCTCCAGCCTGCTCCCTCCAGGTAACTGGTCTCTGCAGGGGTACTGTGTGTAATGCAGATATACAGGGCACTGGGGCCTCCTCCAGCCTGCTCCCTCCAGGTAACTGATCTCTGCAGGGGTACTAGTGTGTAATGCAGATATACAGGACACTGGGGCCTCCTCCAGCCTCCTCCCTCCAGGTAGCTGATCTCTGCAGGGGTACTAGTGTGTAATGCAGATATACAGGACACTGGGGCCTCCTCCAGCCTGCTCCCTCCAGGTAACTGATCTCTGCAGGGGTACTAGTGTGTAATGCAGATATACAGGACACTGGGGCCTCCTCCCTCCAGGTAACTGATCTCTGCAGGGGTACTAGTGTGTAATGCAGATATACAGGACACTGGGGCCTCCTCCCTCCAGGTAACTGATCTCTGCAGGGGTACTAGTGTGTAATGCAGATATACAGGACACTGGGGCCTCCTCCCTCCAGGTAACTGATCTCTGCAGGGGTACTAGTGTGTAATGCAGATATACAGGACACTGGGGCCTCCTCCCTCCAGGTAACTGATCTCTGCAGGGGTACTAGTGTGTAATGCAGATATACAGGACACTGGGGCCTCCTCCCTCCAGGTAACTGATCTCTGCAGGGGTACTAGTGTGTAATGCAGATATACGGGACACTGGGGCCTCCTCCAGCCTGCTCCCTCCAGGTAACTGATCTCTGCAGGGGTACTAGTGTGTAATGCAGATATACGGGACACTAGGGCCTCCTCCAGCCTGCTCCCTCCAGGTAACTGATCTCTGCAGGGGTACTAGTGTGTAATGCAGATATACAGGACACTGGGGCCTCCTCCAGCCTGCTCCCTCCAGGTAACTGATCTCTGCAGGGGTACTAGTGTGTAATGCAGATATACAGGACACTGGGGCCTCCTCCAGCCTGCTCCCTCCAGGTAACTGATCTCTGCAGGGGTACTAGTGTGTAATGCAGATATACAGCACACTGGGGCCTCCTCCAGCCTGCTCCCTCCAGGTAACTGATCTCTGCAGGGGTACTGTGTGTAATGCAGATATACAGCACACTGGGGCCTCCTCCAGCCTGCTCCCTCCAGGTAACTGATCTCTGCAGGGGGTACTAGTGTGTAATGCAGATATACAGGACACTGGGGCCTCCTCCAGCCTGCTCCCTCCAGGTAACTGATCTCTGCAGGGGTACTAGTGTGTAATGCAGATATACAGGACATAAGGGCCTCTTCCAGCCTGCTCCCTCCAGGTAACTGATCTCTGCAGGGGGTACTAGTGTGTAATGCAGATATACAGGACATTAGGGCCTCCTCCAGCCTGCTCCCTCCAGGTAACTGATCTCTGCAGTGGTACTAGTGTGTAATGCAGATATACGGGACACTGGGGCCTCCTCCAGCCTGCTCCCTCCAGGTAACTGATCTCTGCAGGGGTACTAGTGTGTAATGCAGATATACAGGACACTGGGGCCTCCTCCAGCCTGCTCTCTCCAGGTAACTGATCTCTGCAGGGGTACTAGTGTGTAATGCAGATATACAGGACACTGGGGCCTTCTCCAGCCTGCTCCCTCCAGGTAACTGATCTCTGCAGGGGTACTAGTGTGTAATGCAGATATACCGGACACTGGGGCCTGCTCCCTCCAGGTAACTGATCTCTGCAGGGGTACTAGTGTGTAATGCAGATATACAGGACACTGGGGCCTGCTCCCTCCAGGTAACTGATCTCTGCAGGGGTACTAGTGTGTAATGCAGATATACCGGACACTGGGGCCTGCTCCAGCCTGCTCCCTCCAGGTAACTGATCTCTGCAGGGGTACTAGTGTGTAATGCAGATATACAGCACACTGGGGCCTCCTCCAGCCTGCTCCCTCCAGGTAACTGATCTCTGCAGGGGTACTGTGTGTAATGCAGATATACAGGGCACTGGGGCCTCCTCCAGCCTGCTCCCTCCAGGTAACTGATCTCTGCAGGGGTACTAGTGTGTAATGCAGATATACAGGACACTGGGGCCTCCTCCCTCCAGGTAACTGATCTCTGCTAACCTTCAGCTTGCCTTATGGGGAACTAGAACATCTGGCCATGTAGGGGAGATGTCAGTGCTCTGTGGCCAGGGATGGGGGAACATAGGCTTCTGTACGGACCTCATACTTGCCCAATCTGTAGCCCTTATCCTTCCTCTGGTTGTGCACATGTTGTCATGCATGCTGTAAAGGAGTTGGGGGCCATTAGGTGTAATAGAGGAGGTACATTTCTCATACAGTAGGGCTCCCCAGCCTCTGGCCTGTGGTGGGATCCCCTCGGATCTGCTGTCAGTGTATTACTAGTTCTTCAGAGAAGGGTGTGTTTAGCGATGACTTGTATGACTTGTATGTTTTGCCTTAACAGGGTTATGTACAGTAAAGCAAGACTGGCAGTAACCACCACTTCTAGTGCCAGGGAGGTGGTTAGCTGGCAGTGAGCTCTGTTGGTGGCTCCTCCCACAAGACATGCCAGTCAGTGCAGGAAGAATAGAGGGGGGGGGGGGGGGGGGTGGAGCCTGATCCTCCTTACTTCATACAGAAGGGCTTGGAGTACAGTGTTCTCATAGTAAGGAGGTGCCTTGCTGCTGTTGTGTAACAAGCCTACTGACCACTTCTTCTTCTAAAGAGTACCTGCCAGTGCTTCTCATACCCAGACCCTCCTGTTATTCAGATGTCCATGCCTGTGACATGGCTCACACAAGACTCTAGGCTGTTCCAGGGGCCCCCATACCTCTGCTCACAGACCCCAGTGTTCAGGAACTGCATGCCTGGAGACAATACTATTCAGTCTAGTGTATAGCCCTGTCTGCCTGTATGTGGGTGGCAGTAGAATCCATTTATAGTCGACTCCAAGGGACCAGGAAAAGTAGTAGGCGGGGGGGGGGGGGGGGGGCGGTGAAAGGGCACAATGCAGATTTATTGCAGGACTTGTATCAGATGTCTGTCTTAAAAGGTTGTTGTTCTGCTGCTGCATGTCTTAGAGCAGAGAGGAAGGCCTGAGTTCAGGTCCTCTGTAATACAACAAAGTAACTCTGGGATGCTTGTCTAGCAGGTTGTGCCTTTCAGGGATAGTCTGGCTCCCTGGGATGCTTGTCTAGCCGGTTGTCCCTTTCAGGGATAGTCTGGCTCCCTGGGATGCTTGTCTAGCCGGTTGTCCCTTTCAGGGATAGTCTGGCTCCCTGGGATGCTTGTCTAGCAGGTTGTCCCTTTCAGGGATAGTCTGGCTCTCTGGGATGCTTGTCTAGCAGGTTGTCCCTTTCAGGGATAGTCTGGCTCCCTGGGATGCTTGTCTAGCAGGTTGTCCCTTTCAGGGATAGTCTGGCTCTCTGGGATGCTTGTCTAGCAGGTTGTCCCTTTCAGGGATAGTCTGGCTCCCTGGGATGCTTGTATAGCAGGTTGTCCCTTTCAGGGATAGTCTGGCTCTCTGGGATGCTTGTATAGCAGGTTGTCCCTTTCAGGGATAGTCTGGCTCCCTGGGATGCTTGTATAGCAGATTGTCCCTTTCAGGGATAGTCTGGCTCTCTGAAGGAAGAGCTGCTGGTTGGTTTAAAGCAGGCCATACACTGGCTCGATTCACGGCCGTTTCGACAGCAGATTCGATCCTGGGATCGGATCTGCTGCCAATCGCTTGCGCTAAACGCACCCGCCGATCCGATTCCCTCCCGAAATCGGATCGGACCGTCGCTCGCGCCGTGCGGGAAATTACCCTCGATCGCCCGGCGGTAGGAGCGCGTCGCTTGCGGCGTACGATTCAGGCCCGATCCGAGCATGTATACATTACCTGAAGCTGGCTCCGGGGTCCTCTTCTCCTCGCTGCACCGCATTTCCGCATGTCCCAGTGTACGCTTATACTTCCTGTGTCACTCCGGTGACCAGGAAGTTGAAATAGAGGGTGCTCTTTGAACTTCCTGGTCACGGAGTAACACAGGAAGCGCCGGGATGGAGCAAGAACAGCGGTGCGGTGCAGTGCGGAGAAGACGCCCGGGAGCCAGCCTCAGGTAATGTATACGGGGGGGGGGGGACAGGCGGCAGGAGCAGCTGAACAGATTGTGATCGGTTTCAGGCTGAAATCGATTCACAATCTGTTTGCAGTAAAGGCAGCCATACGATCCCTATCTGATCAGATTCGATCAGATAGGGATCTGTCAGCTGGTCGATCTAATGGCACATCGACCAGTGTATGGCCACCTTTAGGGTTTCAATGGTATGAAATTCCACAGTATGTCTAACAGTACCATGATATGACCATATTACAGTATATGGTATCATACAATTATTTGGACCCAGGGACCCCTTACACTAATGTGCCCCCATCCCAGTGTCAGGTGCAGGGACCCCTTACACTAATGTGCCCCCATCCCAGTGTCAGGTGCAGGGACCCCTTACACTAATGTGCCCCCATCCCAGTGTCAGGTGCAGGGACCCCTTACACTAATGTGCCCCCATCCCAGTGTCAGGTGCAGGGACCCCTTACACTAATGTGCCCCCATCCCAGTGTCAGGTGCCCCACACCCTCAGCAGACAACATTTTCCAGTAGGACTCGACCCTGCACGGATGTATATCCAATCTTTATTGCATGCAGATATATCAGTAGCAGTAGTACAAGAGCATCACAACAGCATGCATGACGTTTCGGGCAAAGGCCCATTTGAGAAAGGGCCTTTGCCCGAAACGTCATGCATGCTGTTGTGATGCTCTTGTACTACTGCTACTGATGTATCTACATGCAATAAAGATTGGATATACATCCGTGCAGGGTCGAGTCCTACTGGAAAATGTTTGCAGTTTGGATTTTCAAAGAGGAGTGATGGACCTCTAGCCCTGACAGGACTCCCCAATATAATTTATCCTTGAGGCGTGCAGATGCATTTCAGATTGCGATTGGAACCACACCCTCAGCATACATATGATTAAGCTGCTGAGAAATTTGGGGCGCCGGGTAAAACTATATAAAAAGGCTCACCCTGCTCCTGCAAAAGTCCTGGTGGCGTTAGAGGTGTGGCCACAGTATAGGTAGCCAGGGATAGGTGTAGCCAGTAGTAGGTGGCTGCAGGATAGGTAGCCAGGGATGGGTGTAGCCGGCTGCAGGATAGGTAGCCAGGGATAGTATTAGCCAGTAATAGGTGGCCGCAGCATAGGTAGCCAGGGATAGGTGTAGCCAGTAGTAGGTGACCGCAGCATAGGTAGCCAGGGATAGGTGTAGCCAGTAATAGGTGGCCGCAGCTTAGGTAGTCAGGGATAGGTGTAGCCAGTAGTAGGAGCTCGCAGCATAGGTAGCCAGGGATAGGTGTAGCCAGTAGTAGGTGGCTGCAGCATAGGTAGCCAGGGATAGGTGTAGCCAGTAGTAGGTGGCCGCAGCATAGGTAGCCAGGGATAGGTGTAGCCAGTAGTAGGTGCTCGCAGCATAGGTAGCCAGGGATGGGTGTAGCTAGTAATAGGTGGCTGCAGGATAGGTAGCCAGGGATAGGTGTAGCCAGTAATGGGTGGCTGCAGGATTGGTAGCCAGGGATAGGTGTAGCCAGTAATAGGTTGCAGCAGCTTAGGTAGTCAGGGATAGGTGTAGCCAGTAGTAGGAGCCTGCAGCATAGGTAGCCAGGGATAGGTATAGCCAGTAGTAGGTTGCCGCAGCATAGGTAGCCAGGGATAGGTGTAGCCAGTAGTAGGTGGCCGCAGCATAGGTAGCCAGGGATAGGTGTAGCCAGTAATAGGTGGCTGCAGTATAGGTAGCCAGAGATAGGTGTAGCCAGGGATAGGTGTAGCCAGTAGTAGGTGGCCAGGGATGGGTGTAGCCAGTAGGTGGCTGCAGCATAGGTAGTCAGGGATAGGTGTAGCCAGTAGTAGGTGGCTGCAGCATAGGTAGCCAGGGATAGGTGTAGCCAGTAGGTGGCTGCAGCATAGATAGCGAGGGATAGGTGTAGCCAGTAGTAGGTGGCTGCAGTATAGGTAGCCAGGGATAGGTGTAGCCAGTAGTAGGTGGCTGCAGCATAGGTAGCCAGGGATAGGTTTAGCCAGTAGTAGGTGGCCGCAGCATAGGTAGCCAGGGATAGGTGTACCCAGTAGTAGGTGGCTGCAGCATAGGTAGCCAGGGACAGGTGTAGCCAGTAGTAGGTGGCTGCAGCATAGGTGGCCAGGGATGGGTGTAGCCATTAGTAGGTGGCCAGGGATGGGTGTAGCCATTAGTAGGTGGCCAGGGATGGGTGTAGCCAGTAGTAGGTGGCCAGGGATGGGTGTAGCCAGTAGTAGGTGGCCATAGTATAGAGCCTAGGGGGATGCAGTGGCAGCGGTTACAAATACTCGCCAGTAGGTCCTGCACACTTTACTGGCTTCATTCTTCCTGTCTTTGCGTTCCATCTCCTTGTAAAAGCTGTTTCAGGGAAATGGGATGGAAGGAGGAAGAAGCCAGTACACGTGTGCAGGACCCGCCAGCAAGTGAGTATTTATCCCCGCTGTTCGTGCGCCTGCCGCTATGTCACCCAAAAACTGGTTACGTGGAAACCCTAGTTTCCCGAGGAAGGGGTGCTGGAAAATGGTCAGGGGGCTTCTCATGCCATCAGATAAGGGTGCTGGAGAATGGTCAGGGGAGGCCATCAGATAAGGGGGCTGGAGAATGGTCAGGGGAGGCCATCGGGTAAGGGGGCTGGAGAATGGTCAGGGGAGGCCATCGGGTAAGGGGGCTGGAGAATGGTCAGGGGAGGCCATCGGGTAAGGGGGCTGGAGAATGGTCAGGGGACTTCATGATATTTGTGATGTGGTCTTGCACTTCAGATGTTAGCAGCATATTCACTATTCTGTATTACTGTACATTATGTCAGCTGAGATGTCCACTTGAGTGTTTTTGTTTAGTAGAAATACATTGTGTACAGAACTATAGAAGCTGGCCCTACAGGGATCCTGCATTATGGGTCTATAGTCAAGCTGTACACACGGCCATTGAGCTGGTTTTATGAAGCCTCTTGGCTATACAGACCTCAGGCTGGGGGATATATTGGCCAGTGTTGGGATACATCCTCTTGGCTGTACAGACCTCAGGCTGGGGGATGTGTAAGATTAGCGATGGGTTGGTCGCTGGATAAAGAGCTGTCTTGCTTGTGGTGTGTTGAGGTTCCTCACATTCCCCCTCAGTGACTGTTTTGTTTCTGTTTCAGGTGTGGTCAGTGCTTTCTTCAGTCCTGCGATCAGTCCGGTTGAGCACCATGGCAGAAGCTGCTGTGAAAGGTAATCCAGTTATCTCTTTGCCTGGAGCATTGACCTTCTCTTGCCCAGATTGACAATGAGATTCCAAATTTCCTGCTTTCATGTAAGCCATATGTTGCTTGTATGTGGACCAATCAGATTCCACCAGATGTGCCCCTGATTGGTCCACTATAGTTGGATGCAGTCTTGAGATGGCCTCTCACTGACTCTCTAAGGTTTGGCACTAGGAATATGGGGTAGAAGGTGGTCCATTACTGGAGACAAGCCAGAACATCATGTGAGGTCAGATGGGTTTTAACAGGTCATTTAAGTGGACCTAAACTCAGAACTTCCCCTCTGCTTTAAAAGATACACAACAGCATAACCTTTACAGAAACACACTTGTTACCACTGATACAAATCCTAAAATCTGCACTTCCTACTTCCTGATTTATGGAAGCAGACATATTCACATCCTGTGCTTTCAAGTGGGCTTATCTGCCATAGGCAGTCATGTGACAGGGGAGAGATCAAATTACTACTTGTGATTAGACAGGCTAAACTCTCAATGCATACAGGGTGTATTTCCCTGTTTTCCTTCTGTCCTGTGCAAGAGTTTAGGTGCACTTAAAGGGAATCTGAGAACCTTTAGAGGTTTGTAAATGTGCTCTGTAGGGGGCTTCATTGACTAGTTCACCTACTGGGGGGGCTGCTCAGACTTCCATGTATGATGCTGTCTTGCTGCTGTTGGCCCAGCAGAACCAGGATTGAAGTGGCCACAATGATTATGTCCCCGGCCACTGCTAGCTGCAGCCATATAGCCCCTCTATACCCTGTGCTGCTAGCTGTAGCCATATAGCCCCTCTATACCCTGCACTGCTAGCTGTAGCCATATAGCCCCTCTATACCCTGTGCTGCTAGCTGTAGCCATATAGCCCCCCTATACCCTGCACTGCTGGCTGTAGCCATATAGCCCCTCTATACCCTGCGCTGCTGGCTGTAGCCATATAGCCCCTCTATACCCTGCACTGCTGGCTGTAGCCATATAGCCCCTCTATACCCTGCACTGCTAGCTGTAGCCATATAGCCCCTCTATATCCAGCACTGCTGGCTGTAGCCATATAGCCCCTCTATATCCAGCTCTGCTGGCTGTTGCCATATAGCCCCTCTATACCCGGTGCTGCTAGCTGTAGCCATATAGCCCCTCTATACCCGGTGCTGCTAGCTGTAGCCATATAGCCCCTCTATACCCTGCGCTGCTAGCTGTAGCCATATATCCCCTCTATACCCTGCGCTGCTAGCTGTAGCCATATAGCCCCTCTATACCCTGCACTGCTAGCTGTAGCCATATAGCCCCTCTATACCCTGCACTGCTGGCTGTAGCCATATAGCCCCTCTGTGCACTGCTGGCTGTAGCCATATAGCCCCTCTATACCCTGCACTGCTAGCTGTAGCCATATAGCCCCTCTATATCCAGCACTGCTGGCTGTAGCCATATAGCCCCTCTATACCCTGCGCTGCTGGCTGTAGCCATATAGCCCCTCTATACCCTGCGCTGCTAGCTGTAGCCATATAGCCCCTCTATACCCTGCACTGCTGGCTGTAGCCATATAGCCCCTCTATACCCGGTGCTGCTAGCTGTAGCCATATAGCCCCTCTATACCCGGTGCTGCTAGCTGTAGCCATATAGCCCCTCTATACCCTGCGCTGCTAGCTGTAGCCATATAGCCCCTCTATACCCTGCGCTGCTAGCTGTAGCCATATAGCCCCTCTATACCCTGCACTGCTGGCTGTAGCCATATAGCCCCTCTATACCCTGCGCTGCTAGCTGTAGCCATATAGCCCCTCTATACCCTGCGCTGCTAGCTGTAGCCATATAGCCCCTCTATACCCTGCACTGCTAGCTGTAGCCATATAGCCCCTCTATACCCTGCACTGCTAGCTGTAGCCATATAGTCCCTCTATACCCTGCACTGCTAGCTGTAGCCATGTAGCCCCTCTTTACCCTGCACTGCTAGCTGTAGCCATGTAGCCCCTCTATACCCTGCGCTGCTAGCTGTAGCCATATAGCCCCTCTATACCCTGCGCTGCTAGCTGTAGCCATATAGCCCCTCTATACCCTGCGCTGCTAGCTGTAGCCATATAGCCCCTCTATACCCTGCACTGTCTTGTGCTTCCTCACCTCTGTTGCCTCAGGACATGTAGACAGTGGTGACTTATGAAGCAAAATTATTTGTTGCATACTCACGTTTCCAACAAAGGGGTTTTTTTTTCTCATACTTAGACTGGAAGTCGAAGTTCCTGGCAGTGAAGGGTGGCCTCCAGCATATTGCTGGGCTGGAGAGAAGCTATCCCAGACTCCGACCCTTTCAAGTTAATAGAGAGGAAGGCCGAACCATCCCTCATACTGGCACTCTGCTGGAACAAGCTGAAGTCAGAAAGTCCTCAGACAGATATTCCCCATCTTCTGTCCAGGACCTCCTTGTTGCAGACAGCACTGGCTTTGTCCCCAGGAACATAGTCTTGTTTGGACCTCATGGGATAGGTAAGACAACCACCTTACAGAAGATCATGCTGGACTGGGTCTCTGGAGTCCTATATAAGGACAAGTTTAACTTTGTGTTCTATATGAGCAGCAAAGATCTCAATCAGATTGATGGCAGCATCAACATTACCAAACTAGTGTCAAAAACATGCAAGCTAGATTGTCCAGAGGATGTGATGAAGTCCATTTTTGAAGACCCCACCAAGATTCTTGTCCTGATTGATGGATTTGATGAGCTCCATTGGACCCTGGAAGATGACTATGATGACTATGAAGACCCTTTCCTGGAGACACACAAAGATACTTTCCTGAGATGCTGGTTCAACAAAGATGTCCTCGGTGAGACCCCACTGATCATCTCTTCATCATCCTTGTCACTGAAAAAGCTCAAAGATGTGGTTAATGATCCTTGTTCCATTGAACTTCTGGGACTCTCAGAGAATGAGATTGAGAAATCTCTTCACCAGTCTTTTCCTGAAAAAGATCAGGCAGACCAGGCTCTTTCTGTCTTAAAAGAAAATGGGGTTCTGTGGAGCTTCTGTGCTGTACCTTTGACCTGTCAGCTTGTCTGTACTGTCCTGAAGGCTGGAATGAAGGAGGACCTAGCCTCTGCAAACTGTAAAACCCTGACTTCAGTTTATCTGCTGTATCTCCAGAGCTTGTTGAAAGGTCATGCCAGTGGCAAGCCTGTAGAGGCCTGTCTGAAGAAACTGTCTGCCTTGGCCAATGAAGGGGTCCTGAATCACAAAACATTGTTTGAAGAGGAGGATCTAACAAGGCATGGACTGTCCATCACAGATGTAGCCTCTGTCTTCCCAAATGCCACCCTCTTTCAGCAGGATGTGGAGGCCCCATCCAAGTACAGCTTCATTCACCTGAGTCTTCAGGAGTTCTTTGCTGCCTTGTACTACGTGTTGGGACAAGAAGCTGAGGATAAGGAGACCAGTGGTGTGAAAGGTGACTCTTTCCTCCCAAGAGTATGCAAGGAAAAATCCATCAATTATCTGGCAGAAAATCACCCATTCTTGGTTGCCCCTGTAAGGTTCCTCTTTGGTCTTCTCCACAATGGTCAGTTGAAGGAGTTGGCAAGCAGCATTGGGTGTAATGCTTCCTTGAAGGCTAAAGCTGCTGTGGAAAATTGGCTGACTGGTGGAAAGTGCTCCAGAATTCCCATTGCTGCCCTTTCTTGTCTCTATGAAGCGCAGGATGATGGTCTATGCAGAAGATTGCTTAATACTGAAAACCCTGTGGTAGAACTGGGCTTTTACTCTGGGGCAATGGAGAACATCTGTACCAGAGAACTGCTCTACTGTTTCAAGGATGGCAAGAACTCCATGAGCCTGGAAGACTTCCTGATGAGACCCAATGACCTGCAGCTGCTGTCCACCCTCTTCCATGGTGCTCCAAAGCTCTCGTAAGTATTCTCATGACCCTGATGGGATGAGGTGGGAGCTTTTAGGTGTAGCTTCTCAGACCTGAAAAGTCTGAATCAGGCAGTGTTTCATAAACTAGACCAGAGGCAATCCCTGTAGCCACAAGATGCAGCCCTCACCCCAACATGGACCAGATGTCACTGTCCACACAAACTGCAGTGATCCCCTCAGAACTTTTACCAGCTAGTTGGCATGAAAAAGTAGCCAGGTGGGGTAAGATGAGAGAATGCAGGGGTGGTGCTTCTGTACGCAATTTGTCTTACAGCATAGGAGGAGGTGAGCTAATGACAGCTGGGTGCTCACTTAAATTAGCCGAGTGGAGCACCCGGCTAAAAGCCTGGGGAGAACACTGGACTGCAGCTACCACAGATGGGTTACAGTAACTCACATTTCTGCTGGCTCTGTCCTGCCTCATTGCCACAATTTCTGGTTGGTGGGTGACTGACATGTCAAATGCCTGCAGGTCCTTCATTGTGGGGTTTATGGGGAGTGCCATTGCTTTCCTACAGGGGTTGCTCAAAATGACAGCCTAGGGCAGGGGTCCCCCAACCACTGGTACACGGCCCCCGCTGCTGTTACCTTAGCCGGGGGGCTGCGTCCTTTCCTGCCCGTGTAACTGATTCACAGCAGCTGCTGTGATGAGGCAGGAAGCAGAAGAGAGCAGTTTCCATAGTAATGGCAATACATATTGCTGCTACAGGAAGCTGCGCTCTCCTGCTTCCTGCCTCATCACAGCAGCCGTGGGGTGTGCTGCTGTGAATCAGTTGCACGGGAATATAGAGGACGCAGCGGCCAGCTAAGGTAACTGCAGCGGTGGCCATGGGGGGGGGGGGGGTCGGTTTCTGTACTCGGGCACTACCTACCCATACTGGGGAGTTATACTGGGACACTATACTAGCCATACCTGGACAACTAAACTCCACTCCCTATAGTTGCCCCAGTATGCTAGCTATGCCGCTGCGCACGACACTGTCCACTAAATCCCCCCCCCCCCCAGGGAATCTTGGGCACACCATAGTCTGTAACATTATAGCAGACAGTAATTTGGGTGCCTTCAGAAGACGGAGCCCATATTACCATTAAAAAGGTGTAGTTTGGACACAGCAATAGCTGGCAGCCAAATTGCATCTTTCCTCCTAAATCTATGGTGTCCCGGAGGGGGGAATAGTAACTAACGCTGCCGGGACTTGTGCAGGGGGCAGTGAGACCTTTTTTCAGCTTTGCTCTGCTGTTTCCCAATGCCTGTTTAGGAGGGCTGCTCTGGGTGTTCAAATGACCAATAAGGAAGTGAGGCTAAACAGGGGCAGTGGGAGCAAAAGGGGCAATGGAGACAGCCAGAGGAGCAAGTGCAGCCTGACCCATAAACTGCTCTAGTGCAGCCTGGCTGTGCAGTGACATCATTTTACTGTCAGCAGCGATAATACGCCTTATCCCAACCAAAGAATTGGCTCCAGCACCCTCCTATTGTTGGGAAGATGGTTGCAGTTTGCTTATATTTACTGGTACTTGAACGCTGACCTCTGGTCCCTCTTGAGTGAGGTTTGCTTCACAGCTGGGTGTTGGGACTGCAGGAATTGCCTCAGGATTGGTCTGTAGTCCGGGGCCTGGGGCGGTCTGGGCTGGGGCGGTCTGTGTGGGCCTGGGGTGGTCTCTGTGTGGGCGGGACCTGGGGCAGTCTGTATTTTTAGGCAGGAGGGTACCAGTTTGCTACTTGGCTGCTGCATGGTTTTGTTCGCTGTCTGCAGCCATGGATGTATTGTTAGTGCATCAGACCAAACTCACAAGGGGGCTACCAGTCCCAGGAGAGGACGTCGGGATGTGCTGCTAATCTTTAGATGGGTTTGATGCAATGAATGTTTGCATGTCTGCACTATGCATGTTACAGGGCCAGATTTAGGACACCTACAACTATTGGGATACCTCTGCAGTGTAGGTGGCTACACTAGATAATAGTCTCTTGTACGAAGACCCCAGATTTTCCCCTTAGCTGTAGGGATAGCCGTAGTGCCTGGATGACTTCTGTGAGTGCAAAGGGTTTACCCTCTTGCTGTATTGCTGGCCCCACCCCTTAAGCACCTCCCTAATGGCTTGTATACTTGAGGGGATGTGCCTGGATCTATGTTCTACACTTGTCTGGCACACCATGTGCTGCTCACAGGGGCAGTTAGGACTAGGAAGGAGTGCTAGTTAAAGGGAACCAGAGATGAAGATCACATTTTATACCTAGGGCTTCCTCCAGCCTCATACACTCCAATCGCTCCCATGCTGCCATCCTCCGCTGGCTGCTGTTATGAGAACCGGGTCCCCGCTCTCCCATCAGTCGGAGCCAGTCTAAGCATAAGACGTACAATGTTTGCCTATTTCTCCAGCGGCCGCAGGAGAGATACGTAGAGGGCGCACATCTCCTGCATAGCCTGGCTCCGATAAGTCAGTGATGGGACCTGATTCTCGTAGCTGCAGGCAGAGGACGGCGGTGTGGGAGCAATCCGAACATGTGGGGCTGAAGGAAGCCCCTGGTATGTATACAATCTTTCTTTTTCCCATCTCTGGTTCCCTTTAAGTTTGGTAGCACGTCTGAACAGAACCAAACCACCCTGTCCTGACCAATAGTTTGCATAGGGGCTCATTATTGGTATATCTTTACTTTGTACTCCCCTCCATTCCTGACACCAGAACTGAGGATTGATCAGTCTGTCCTGTTGGAATATTTTTTTTGTTTTGTTTTTGTTTGTGACTTTCTAGTGATAGTTAAACTAGTGAACAAAGCGATGGAGACTCTATGGATTAGGAAAGATGTTTCAGGCCTGAACTTTTCCCTTCTGGTGTTGCCTATTTCTCCTAGATTTACACGATGTGGATTTGCTGAAGACCTGGACATGCCAGGAAAGTCTTCATGGTTGTCCAACACAAACAGTAAAGTCAAAGAACTTGAGTAAGTTGAGCCTCCTTTCTAGCCAATATCTCTTGGGTGGGAGAAGCCTTGTTGAAGGCACACAGCATGAACTGTCTCCTCTTCCTGCAGGTTCCATGTGTGTGTGGTCACCCCAGCCTTCTTCAATGATCTCGCCTCTCTCCTCTCCACCAGCCGATCTCTCACTATACTTCACTTGAGTCACCACAACCTGGAGGTCTCTGCTGTGAAAGCTCTGTGTGATGGTCTACGCCACCAAGACTGTATCCTGCAGGAACTCATGTGAGTCATTCTCGTGGTCTGGAGGATGGGTTGTCATGAGACAAGTCTTGACCTTTTCATTTGGGGACCCCATCCTGTTGAGTACCTGCTAGCTTTATAAGGTGTCCTCTTCCTAGGCCTTGTTCAGAATGTGGTGTTATATACAGGAATATCTATAGAGAAAGGAGCTTGCCTTAGTAACTAGAGGTCTTCCCCTTTCCAGGAGAGTCCAAGATCAATAACCTTTGGCAGGGATGTCCCAGCATTGACTGCATGTGCAGGTAGAAGCCATAATATGGGAGGGGCAAATTCTTAATGTGTGCAAAGGATGCTTTTAGAATTCTTTTGTGGGCACAACTCTGGCTTTTTGACTATTGGACAGTTAGACCCGCATCTCACTTTGGCAACATTAGTGGTGCTTCCTACCTTGTAGGGGACACAGTGCAGCACAGGTGATCATGGATGCTGCATGTAGCATTGCTGATATACCACAACATTTCCATTTAGCTGATTGTGCTATCCATTCATTTGAATGTAGTGCCCTTTAACCACAAGGCTGTTTACCACTGGCAGAGTGCTAGTGTGATCTGGCCCTGAAGGCACTTGTGTCTGGTCTGCTTCTCAGCTAACATTTGTGTTATGTGGACACAGTGCATAGTGTGCTCAGGCCCTTAGCTTGCTTAGTCATTTCCCCACATGTCTATAATTTCTGCCCACAGACTGAATGACTGTAACCTGACTCCAAGCTGCTGTGAAGAGCTGGGCTCTGCTCTCAAGATCAACCGCTCTCTGCTCAAGCTGGACACGGCACTGAACAACCCGGGGGAAGCTGGTGTCAGATTCCTGTGTGAGGGGCTGAAGGAGCCAGGATGTACCCTGCAGGATCTCAGGTGAGGGCTGAGGGTCTGCAGGGGGGGGGGGGGGCTGAGGGTCTGCAGGGGGGGCTGAGGGTCTGCAGGGGGGGGGGGGGGTGAGGGTCTGCAGGGGAGTGGGTGTGGTGGTGGGGGGATGAGGGTCTGCAGGGGGGTGGGCTGAGGGTCTGCGTGTGTTCTGTAGGGGAGTAGGTCGGCATGAGTTAAGCTTGGTTCAGGCCTTCGTATAGTCCACATTAGGATGGTTCAGGCCTCCAGGGTTATAAGTTAATCACATCTGAAGACCTCCCTAGCCTTGAACTGTGGTGTCAGTGCTTGGGTAGGGGTTACCTTGCCTCGGTGAACCTGATGTGAGGGGGATATGGAGGCTGTATGTCTGTATCGTTTGCTTGCACCCCTGCTGATCTATTTGGCTGGAGTAGTTTGTCAGATCTGGCAAGATTGGCTGCATGCTTGTTTTTGGTATTCAATGTCAGACTCCTCATCTGCATGCTTGCTCAGGGGCTATGGTTAAAATTAGTAGCAGGATAGCCAGGCAACTGGTATTTAAAGGCAAATATGACAGCATCCATCTCTCTTCAGTTGTCCATTAATGAGCTCTGGAGAGTATAATTCACCTGTGAATGTTGGTTTTCTGCAGAACATGCACTGTTTAGGGTATGGGGGGGGTTATATGGGAGTGGTTCAGATACACTGGAGATGACTAGGTGGAGCTGCGATGCTCAGGAGTTTGATTTGCTGTACAGGGCTTGGCATTGGTCTGTCATGCATTGTCTGTCTTCTCTAGGCTGGACTTCTCTGATCTGACTTCCTCCTGCTGTGAGCACATTGGGGCTCTCCTGAAGACCAACCGCTCCATCACTGTCCTGCACATGAAGGATAATGACATTAAGGACGCCGGGGCTAAACTCTTGTGTGAGGGCCTCCTAAACCCTGGGTGTCCACTGAAGGAACTGAGGTGAGGTCAATGTCACACAAGCTTGGTGGACTGGACAATGGAATTGGGTGGGGGTGCATGGTTGGTGTGGACTGGCCAATGGAATGGGGTGACTGGGGTTACATGCCTGGGGTGGCCTGGCAAATGGGATGGAGGCAGTCACTTTCCTGGGGTGGCCTGGGGGAGGGGGGTAGTTATCTAAAAGGACTCGTATATCCTGTCTTGATCTCTGCAGGTTGCATGAGAGCAACATAACCTCAGATTCCTGTGAGGACTTGAAGTCTGTTCTTCTGAAGAACCACACTCTGACCGTGTTGGATCTGACTGACAACAACCTGCAGGACTCTGGGATGAAGATCCTGTGTGAGGCCCTGAGGGACCCGACCTGCACTCTGCAGGAACTGAAGTGAGTGGTTCAGACAGGCCCACATGAGCCTCGATCTGCATGGTTTACTGGCCAGCCTAACCTTGTCCTCTGTCCAGCTTGCAGCACACTGACCTGTCTCCAGACGCCTGCCAAGATATCGGCTCTGTCATCACGGTCAACCGATCTCTGCACCACCTGGATCTCACCTGGAACAGTATCAAGGACTCTGGAGTCAAAGTGTTGTGTGAGGCCCTAAAGAATCCAAACTGCACCCTAAAAGAGCTGAGGTGAGCCTCAATTTCCAAACATCCAGAGCTCTGGTGCTCCTCCCCCTGAGGGTGATGCTGCTCTGGTGCTCCTCCCCCTGAGGGTGACACTGCTCCACCCTCTAAGTGTTAGGCTGCTCTGTCTCCAACCACAGAAAGGGGACTTAACTGAAAGGTTAAATGCCTTGGGGTGGACTAAAACCTCCCCAATAAGCTGCAGATTTCCTCTTCACTATCCTATGGAAGGCGCGTCCCCAGGTAATCTGCAGATCCCCCCCCCCCCCCCCCCCCCCTGGGTGAAGCATATGGACTTGTCATGCAGGAACCCCGATGTATAGAACCATACCTCCCAACACTGAGATAAGAGAGATGCTTTAAGACACGCCCCTGCCTCCCCTGTAGTTACACCCACTGCCATGCCCCTCACCTGTAGTTACACCCACTGCCATGCCCCTCGTCACGCTCCTGCCTCCCCTGTAGTTACACCCGCCATGCCCCTCGTCACGCTCCTGCCTCCCCTGTAGTTACACCCACTGCCATGCCCCTTGTCATGCCCCTGCCTCCCCTGTAGTTACACCCACTGCCATGCCCCTCGTCACGCCCCTGCCTCACCTGTAGTTACACCCACTGCCATGCCCCTGCATCCCCTGTAGTTACACCCACTGCCATGCCCCTGCCTCCCCTGTAGTTACACCCACTGCCATGCCCCTCATGCATACCACACAATTTGGAAGCCAAAGATGTTAGTCCTCTCTATCATCCTATCTTAAAATGAAGGAAAACTCTCAATTGAAGGGAATTGTGGTATGGGTTCCAATGCAACATTTTTCAGTAGATAAATGCATAAATCTGTAAAAGGGTTTTGGTTCCCAAAAGAGGGACAGAGTTATGATAGAACTTCCCTCACAGCTTGGGTGGCCGTGAGCAGAATGTAATGACTTTGCCCCCTCAGTGGTGGGGCGGTTGTAGCATAAATGTCACACAGGGGGCAGTGCAAGGATACCCTCTGCCTATAGCTGGAAACTGGAATGAGTTGTCCTGTCTTCCCCAGGTTGTATGGATGTGATCTGACAGTGTGTGAGGACCTCGCCTCCGTCATCCACACAAACCACACTCTGACCAAACTGGAGCTGTCTGGAAACCAGTTTGATGACCAAGCGACAAAGGCTTTGTGTGAGGCCATGAGGAGCCCCGGATGTTCCATGCAGGAGTTCCGGTAAGTGGCGTGTGGTAGTACAGACCGGGCTGAGGGACAGTCTATTGCTTTCTGTCCCTGATGGACACACATTGGTGGTAAACCCTTCATGAAAATACTTGACCAGAGGTGCCAGGATATGATGTAACAGTTTAAAAAGGTGGTTTTATCCTATCTTGGTGCCTCTGTTCAACTATTCTCCATTGTCTAGTCCACCCTCAGTGGAGGGGTATTACCCCATTCCATCTATATAGAGTGCACCACCTTAACCTGAGTGGGGGTCAGGTCTTCAGATCCCCACCTGTCTTTACAGTGGTTGCCTATGTGGTAACCCACTGTTCTGAGCAGAACAGTCTTGTGGTGGTAACGTGAAGTGTGACTTACAACATACTATATTGGACTCGGTGTCCTGTCTCCTTGGGGGTAGTATTACCCTTTGATCTAGCAGCAAATCGTGCCGATCAAGATGGAGGCTCTAAGTTCTCCAAAAATGCTGCAGCTTTCTCAAATGAAGCCTAACGACCATCGTCCTCTCATACTAATTTGCAAGCAGGCCAGCTCATGTATAAAAGATGCACTCATACAGCATGCAGACACCAGTTGTTACTAGTCCAAATAGCGAGTTGTATGCATGAGTTATCAACCTTTCGATAACCAGAACCATGAAACCTAGCCTACACCACTTCCAGAAGCATTCAAACATAAAAGTCTGTGCCTCCTTCTCAGGACATATAGGAGAATAGATGGTTGGCTGCAAATGTTCGCTTATTTAAAATTATCAATTTCAAGTAGTATGCAGGAATTGTCTCCTGCTAAGAGTGGTGGAGCAATCCTGAGGAGAGAACCTCAGTAGCATGAATTGTCTGCTGCTAGGAGTGGTGGGCCAATCCTGAAGAAACCTCAGTAGTATGGTTGATGGAATGGTCTCATGCTGGCTCCTCCTGGACAGAGGTAAATGTATTAGGCCACTCGAGTGCTTTTCTGGCCAAACATGAGATTCTGACTTGGATCAATTGACCAGCTCTTGCTGGTATCTAAGCACAGATGGCAAAAGCCAGCCTCAAGTCTTGTGCCTGGCCAGAGCCTTGCTGCCTGTATTCAGTAACCCTTGCTGGGCCCGGCCAGAGCCTTGCTGCCTGTCTTATTCAGTAACACTTGTTGTTTCCTCAGGGTGGGATATTGTGCCATGACAGCTACATGTGCAGAGGAGGTCCTGTCTACCATCAATACAAACAAGACCCTGGAGGTGCTGGATGTCTCCTTTGGCTATGAGGGGGAGCCTCCTGCTGACATAGATGACCTCTGCAAGAAGTTCCACCACCCAGCAGCTACTGTGGAGAAGAACGAGTAAGTGCCATGGTTGTCCATTCTCTGCCACCAGGTGGCCCTTGTCCTCGGTCTGTGATTTCTCATCCCTTCATACAAGGCTCTAAACACCACGAGCAGACCGCTACTTTAGTCCATCTCAAGCAGTAACACTCCAAGACTCCATTGAAAGAACATACAGCAGATCTGCTCATTCCAACCTGAGCACAATTCTCACTCTTTAGGTGGCCAAATACCATACACTTTTTTTTTTTTTTTTTTTTTTTTTCTTCAGAAAGATGGATTGCAATTCTTGAACAGAACATAGGTGTGTGGTACATTGGTCACATTTTTTGGAGTGTTAAAGATTTCCCCAATTATGATAAAAATGATTGGAAACTCTGGGAAAATTGCTAGGGTGTGTATTAATAAATTGGCAATCTAACACACCATACAATCTTTAGCAAAATTGCAGAAACTTCCAGAATTCCGGATTGATTAAAAATTGGTGAAATCCGATCGGAATTCAGTCGAATGAGAACCTTTTTTTTTTTTTTTTTTTTTTTTCTTCCCGCGGGAGATCGATCAAATTTATCAAATTGCGTAAAATCAGATCATGTGTTATCGTGTGGCCACCTTAAAGATCACCTGGCTCTTATGCTAGGTACATACCATACACGTTTCTGTTAGAATTGCTTTCGTTTTTTTTTTTTTTTAACTTTCCATTCACTTCTATGAAACTATTGTAAAATCGATCAAAATTAAGATTGGCCATGTTGGAAAAATTGATCTGGCAGGTGAATCTAACCAAAACTGTATTTACCTAGCATTATAGGCATCAAGCCCAATCTACACGATACGATTCTTTGTACGATTCGATTATAATTCTATTCACAGTCCGATTAAATCAGACATGTCCGATCGGGATTCGATTAGCCATTGTAAAATGGCAAATCGAATTGAATCAAATCCCGATCGGACATGTCTGATTTAATCGGATCGTAAATAGAATTGTCTAGATGGGGCTTTACACAGAAGCTTCCAGAAAAGCCTGTATCCCAATAGGTCTTATCAGAGGGTACAGAAGTTTCCAGCAAGTCCGTTGTTTCCTGAAGTCTCTAGACACTCAGCATGTGGCAGCTCCAGCTATCTGGAGCAGCAACAATAGAGGATCTTACATTAGCTGGCATCAAACAGAATATAAAATAAACATGATACATGAAACTGTACAATACATGGCATAGGAATATTCTAGGCTTGCCACACTTTGCTGCCACTATAGGGGGTGCTAGACCCACACCTGTCATAAGGAGCTGTGGCCAAAGATTAGCAGAGGGGCACAGTTTATTTCTTGGGTGGGGGAGGTGTTAGGAGAGACATTATTCACCCTAAGCATATCATGCAAAAGGTGAAAAGGGAGGGGCTCCAGATTGAGCAACAGCTGCCCCAATGACTTCTCTAAGACACGCCTCTCACACCAGTGACCAGTCTCTGCAGGACACTCCCCCTAACACTGAGCACTGCTTCCTTCCTCTGCTGGACACACCCTCCTCACTGAGCACTGCTTCCTTCCCCTCTGCAGGACACACCCCCTCACACTGAGTGTTTCCTTTCTCTCTGCAGGACTGAGGACGGTACTTATATCTACTTCAAGTATAACAAGCAGAAGTGATTCTTCATCTCCTGCAGGAGGAACACCTGAAGGTAATTATCCAGCCTGACCTGCTAAGGGGTAACTCCGGCTATTCTCACTGCTGGGTAGTGTTAGAACCTGTCACATGGGGAAGGTTTCTTCCAGTGGGTGGATGAAGTGAGGGGAACTCTGTTTCCTTTACACCCACCTATACAGGGCACTGCTGGTTGGCTTGTCCCTCCTCTGTGCACTTCTCAGTCTTGTGTTGTCAGGACAAGACTTGGCTCCTGCAGGGGTTGGCGCAGGTCGGTGGAACTGATTAGGACTGGCCTTAAAACTGAACCTTGAGGCCCAGTGTTTCAGGCCAGATGTTGGAGCAATAACTTGTAATCTTGTTTTCCAGGGACACCTAGCTGCTGCTGTTCCATTGGCCTCACGCGACCCTTTGAACACCTCTCACTTTCACTTCTGTATGGCACCTGGGCTGCAGGAAACATGGTGACTCCTGTCTGAGCTGGAAGATGTCCTGAACCAAGAAACATGTTTGCAAGATGTCTTCAACTGCCAGGAACCTCTAACCAAAGACTCCAAGCACCTTAACTTCGTAACCGGTTCCTCTGGTGGTTGTCCTGCTACCTTATGGTCTAATCCTCCCCAGCCCCCAGTTAGGACAGGTCAGGTGACAGTGTAGCTTGTGTGATAGGATACTGGAGGCCTTACACTCTCTAGGTGTTCTCTCCTGGCCCTGCACTAGCTGTGTAGTATTTAGAAGGTTGACTTTTGCACTAGAAGATAGTTCTGCCGTGTCTACTTCAGAATTCTCTCAGTATCCAGCCTCACCCAGCAAAGGACAGGTGACCGATGCTTACTGAACTGTCTTCATTACTTCAACTTATTCTAAATTTGCACAAGATGTTAAAGCAATAAAAACTTCCAATAAAAGCCTTGTCTCTAGTGTGGTCATTAGACTGGGACTCTGCAGGAGTTACCCAGTCCAATGACCACACCCCCTCAGGACCAGACTGGGACTCTTGTTCTGAAGGGGTGTGGTCATTGGACTGGGTCACTCCTGCAGACTAGGATGCTGGTTCTGAGGAGGTGTGGTCATTGGACTGGGATGCTGGTCCAGGGGGGGGGGGGGTGTGGTCATTACACTGGGACTCTTGTTCTGAGGGGGTGTGGTCATCAGGTCCCACAGACTAGGACCCTGGTCCTGAGGGGGTGTTATTTATGTAGAATATTGAGGTAGCAGATTGCCCAGTAACGGGTTATAGAGCAGACAGGGTATTAGGTAAGGTTTGAGGACTTCCCAGAGATCCACCAGTACTGTAAGTGGCCAGTGATGGGATTGAGGTTCTACCAGACCCTTCACTCATCTGTATAGTGAACCCAGGGAATTCTGGGAATAAAGACCAGTACACGCGGTATTCTAATTTGTTCAAAGCAGAATAAAATCTTTATACACAAACATGTACTTGTCTAATTTCAAACAGGCTTAGGAGGGGTAGGCATGAGTCATAAACTGTTAAAACTCACAGCAATGGGTCGCTGTGACCTGGCAGAGTAACTAGTACAAGTCACTCGGTCACTGTGACCTGGCAGTTACTAATGCAAGGCCACACCCAGACAGTGACTGTATACCATTGTTCTAAATATCACAGGGGCATGACTCACTCTCGACTGAGAAGAAAAACTAAACCTCCTTTGCTCTCAGCCTGAAAAGATAAAATGGAAGCTCCACAACAAAGCAGCTGAAGGCCTTTACTTTGCACTTTGCAGCAGTGAGGAGACCTCAGGCCACAGCAGACCCATGCTGGATACACAGTAAGGGTTCATTACTGTAATGAAGTGACACCTCCAAGAGGTCAATGGTCAATCAACATTCCAGATGTACAAGCTCCTAGGCCTGTGCGCCACGAGGGGTACTTTTCCAACCTAATGTATCAACTTAGTCATCTATGCCAATGGAAAAAGAACCTCTGGCCAGGCTGGTGGCTGGATCTCTCCCTGAAGGATGGGTATGTCAAATCAGTCCTTCAAGGGCAGAGGTCCTCAAACTAAAGCCTGGCCAGAGGTTCCTCCTACAGCACAGGTGTCAAACTCCAGGCCTGGAGGACCAGATCCATTCCAGCGATTAGGATGGACAGAGAAATGGAGGAGTTCTACCTGATGGGTCTAAATTGGGAAAGGTGTGGTCCATCAGGTAGAACACCTCCATTTCTGTTCATCCTAAACACTGGAATGGATCTGGTCCTCCAGGCCTGGAGTTTGACACCTGTGCTGTAGGAGTAACTTCTGGCCAGGCTGGTGGTAGTAGCTCCCCCTGCAGATGGAACCTGGCCAGGCTGGTGGCAGTAGCTTTCCACCCCCCCCTGTAGGAGGAACCTCTGGCCAAGCTGCTAATTATCTCCCCGGGAGGAACCTCTGGCCAGGCTGGTGGTAATACCTCTGAAGTAGTAGTAGATGGTTGATGATCAATCCACCCCCATATATCATAGAGCAAAAATGACCCCTCACCCCAGACACATGGCAGCTGATCTGCTAACCCACCCTACTGGACCACACCCCCATAAATGCAACTATATAACCTGCCCTCCTGGACCACACCCCCATAAATGCAACTATAGAACCTGCCCTCCTGGACCACACCCCCATAAATGCAACTATAGAACCTGCCCTCCTGAACCACACCCCCATAAATGCAACTATATAACCCGCCCTCCTGGACCACACCCCATAAATGCAACTATATAACCTGCCCTCCTGGACCACACCCACATAAATGCACGCTTGGAAGCCATTTTACAGTCTGCATTTGGCTGCTGTGCTAGGCAGATTAGGGAGAGCTGTGCTGCTGAGGGATAGTGCGCTTGCTGGTCTGAGTGCAGTGCATCTTGCTGCTACAGTCCTACTATATAACCCAATAGCCCTTGTAAGGGTTAGGATCAGCTGCTTCACTCGACTATCACAACAAAAAGGCAGCCGTGGGTACATCACACCTTATGCCCATCTGTGTAATGTCACCTGACTGGGTCACTCCTGCAGACTAGGATGCTGGTCTTGAGTGGTGTGGTCATTGGACTGGGATGCTGGTCCAGAGGGGGTGTGGTCATTACACTGGGACTCTGGTTCTGAGGGGGTGTGGTCATTAGGTCCCACAGACTAGGACTCTGGTCCTGAGGGGGTGTCGTAATTTATGTAGAATATTGAGGTAGCAGATTGCCAGTGAGGCCTTATACAGTAACAGGACACTAGTGGATGGATGACAATGCTCCCAGATACTCAGGTGACAGGCTCATACTATGTGCACCAATCACCATAAAATACAGGTCCTGCCAGTGAGGGCTTATACAGTAACAGGACACTAGTGGATGGATGACAATGCTCCCAGACACCCAGGTGACAGAGGCTTATACTATGTGCACCAATCACCATAAAATACAGGTCCTGCCAGTGAGGCTTGTACAGTAACAGGACACTAGTGGATGGATGGCAATGCTCCCAGACACCCAGGTGACAGGCTTATACTATGTGCCTCAATCACCATAAGATACAGGTCCTGCCAGTGAGGCTTATACAGTAACAGGACACTAGTGGATGGATGACAATGCTCCCAGACACCCAGGTGACAGGCTTATACTATGTGCCTCAATCACCATAAGATACAGGTCCTGCCAGTGAGGCTTATACAGTAACAGGACACTAGTGGATGGATGGCAATGCTCCCAGACACACAGGTGACAGAGGCTTATACTATGTGCACCAATCACCATAAGATACAGGTCCTGCCAGTGAGGCTTGTACCGTAACAGGACACTAGTGGATGGATGACAATGCTCCCAGACACTCAGGTGACAGGCTTATACTATGTGCACCAATCACCATAAAATACAGGTCCTGCCAGTGAGGGCTTATACAGTAACAGGACACTAGTGGATGGATGGCAATGCTCCCAGACACTCAGGTGACAGGCTTATACTATGTGCACCAATCACCATAAAATACAGGTCCTGCCAGTGAGGGCTTATACAGTAACAGGACACTAGTGGATGGATGACAATGCTCCCAGATACTCAGGTGACAGGCTTATACTATGTGCACCAATCACCATAAAATACAGGTCCTGCCAGTGAGGCTTGTACAGTAACAGGACACTAGTGGATGGATGGCAATGCTCCCAGACACTCAGGTGACAGAGGCTTATACTATGTGCACCAATCACCATAAGATACAGGTCCTGCCAGTGAGGCTTGTACAGTAACAGGACACTAGTGGATGGATGACAATGCTCCCAGACACTCAGGTGACAGAGGCTTATACTATGTGCACCAATCACCATAAGATACAGGTCCTGCCAGTGAGGCTTGTACAGTAACAGGACACTAGTGGATGGATGACAATGCTCCCAGACACTCAGGTGACAGAGGCTTATACTATGTCCACCAATCACCATAAGATACAGGTCCTGCCAGTGAGGCTTGTACAGTAACAGGACACTAGTGGATGGATGACAATGCTCCCAGACACTCAGGTGACAGAGGCTTATACTATGTGCACCAATCACCATAAAATACAGGTCCTGCCAGTGAGGGCTTATACAGTAACAGGACACTAGTGGATACACACATTCAGTGCCCAAAAGAGGAAAAACCTGAGTGTCCGGACCAGAACCACTACTGCCCCCTGTATAAGGCCTCACTGGCAGGACCTGTATTTTGTGGTGATTGGTGCACATGGTATAAGCCTTTCACCTGAGTGTCTGGGAGCATTGTCATCCATCCACTAGTGTCCTGTTACTGTATAAGCCCTCACTGGCAGGACCTGTATCTTATGGTGATTGGTGCACATAGTATAAGCCTGTCACCTGAGTGTCTGGGAGCATTGTCATCCATCCACTAGTGTCCTGTTACTGTATAAGCCTCACTGGCAGGACCTGTATCTTATGGTGATTGGTGCACATAGTATAAGCCTGTCACCTGGGTGTCTGGGAGCATTGTCATCCATCCACTAGTGTCCTGTTACTGTATAAGCCCTCACTGCCAGGACCTGTATTTTATGATGATTGAGGCACATAGTATAAGCCTGTCACCTGAGTGTCTGGGAGGCGGGAGCATTGTCATCCACTAGTGTTCTGTTACAGGTCCTGCCAGTGAGGCCTTATACAGTATTTTGTGGTGATTGGTGGACATCGCTTAAACCTATTAATTACCTGAGTAAAGTGACAATCAGGGGCGTGTCCAAGATGGCGGAGTGAGAGGACATGGAATTGGGAGTTCCGCTGCCTGGCACCTCATTTACTGATCCTCCACTCGCATTACGGCACCGAACACTACCCTGTGCGTGTGCATTTTCCCTATGTCCGCACCGGAGCTCTGGGAGCAAGAACCGGGCACTGCAGAGGACGCTGAAATAGTGCCAGAAGAGGCCTGGTGTCTTCCACCTGGGCCTTCCCGGCATCGCACCGGTCATCTCCATACCCAGCTGCTATGGCGCAGAGAGGCACCAAACGGGACAAGGACAAGCTTGACAAAGGTGGGCCACAGGTTGATACTCCATCCACCCTGGCCCTGCCCAAACCAAATACCCGCTCCAAACTTGCCTCGAATGAGGAACCGGCGGAGGCGGGAGCGGAGGAATCTGAATCAGCCTCGAGCACTGTGGATCTACTTACCGCCATCCAAACTTGCCAGAATACCCTCACTCTGAAATTCGACCACCTGGACTCCAAGTTCGGCCTCCTCCGAGAAGATCTCTCTGCAATCAGGGCGCGCAACTCGGAGCTGGAAAGACGCGCCTCTGACACTGAAGACCTCGTGCAGACACATGAGGCCGCCATTCCCCGCATGGACAGGCGTCTTACTGCTTTGGAGAACCGAGCAGTGGATGCCGAAAACTGGAATAGGCGCAATAACTTGCAATTGCTGGGCTTGCCGGAGGGAGCTGAAGGTAAGAACGTTCATTTATTGAAATGCTCCAAAAGACTCCTCCCGGACGGCATTTTCTCACCCATTTTGTTGTGGAGAGGGCCCATAGGATACCAGCCAAGCAGGGCCCCCCGGGTGCTCCCCCGCGCCCAGTGATTTTTAAACTTTTAAATTTTCAGGACAGAGATGCTATTCTCGATGCTGCCAGACGTGTTGGGGAACTCAAATTTGAAAATACCAAGGTCATGTTGTTCCCTGACTACACTATAGAGACGCAAAAACAACGGCAGTCATTTGTCCCTGTAAAGGCCAAGCTCCGCGCCCGCAATTTAAAATACGCAATGCTATTCCCCGCTAAGCTTCGGGTAGAAGACGGCGAGACGATCAGAATCTTTGAAAAACCGGAGGACGTCTCCAAATGGCTGGATACTTTCCCGAAGATATGATCAGCTTATACTCTGGCCACGGCGGCCATCCTCAATCCTAGATCGCAAGGACGGATCAAGACCAAGTTGCGCCTGGGGCAAGGTCAAGTTTTGGCGCCTAAAGGTCCGGTTTTTGCACCTAAACTGCCATTCATTTTGCCGCCTTTTTAAGAATTCAGCAATCTTCGCCTGGGGCAAGATACCCGCTCACCCCCCCCCCCCCCCCCCCCAGATCCGTCCCTGCTAGTTTGGCCCTGATACAACATCTTTCCTTCTTTTCCTTTACATCATCCTCACTTTATTATCGCTATGAAAAGCTCTACTGGGTGAATATTATGTTGGATGCACTGTCACAATTCTTGCTATTAACATACTGTCAAAACGGCTGCAGCTTGATATTTGATAAGTGCGTCACAAAGCAGCAGCTCTGAATAAGGGAACAATTCCAGGTTATGCCATCAGATGTCACTGTTGTACCATGAAAGCAACTGTCAGTTATTCCTGACAATAAGAACTGTTCTCTGTGAAGCAATGACTCAGCTACCTACACTTTCTAATCTGAGTCGCTGATACACCAGCTCCACAGCAATTATTAGGCAGTTAACAGGTTGTTGATTATATATGCTAATTCTTCAATGTTACTGTTTCTATGTATATATACTGATATGAAGTTAGGATGTTACTGGTGGGACGTATGATGGTCTCCAATAGGATATGATGTAGTTTATGTACCTCACTCCCTGATCCCAACCCAATGATTTATAACACCTGCACCGGCAAAAAGAAGGAATCCTTTTCCTTTACTATAATGTAAGGCCTGACTCATGGGAATATACAAGGCACTGAAGATAAAGACAACTTTATCCAGCCCTCCAGGCTGCCTCTTAGTGCCACGATCTGCCCTTAAAAACCTTCTCCCTCTCCCCCCCTCCCCCTATTTCAGCAACTCTCACAGGGTAGCACCCTTTGGTGCCCCCAGATACAATGGAGTTGCCAGGCAGCGGACCCTCCCTTTCGCCCTCCTCCCGCTCCCCCTTTAATTGCTTGGTACCACCCGTATAGCTACATTGTAGCTCCCCTTAAGTTGCACTGCCCTTGACGGATAGTTGAGGTGGGATCGTGTTTAGGGAATAAAGCTATTCCAGTTGGGATAATAAGGTATAGCGGGGAGGGTTTGGAAGGGTTAGTGTTAGGGCATGATAGGCCTGTGTTCCTCAGGGCCTACTACTGTTAATGTTTTAACCACTTGAGGACCCACCCTTTACCCCCCCCTTAAGGACCAGCGCTGTTTTAGCTGATCTGTGCTGGGAGGGCTGTGCAGCCCCCAGCACAGATCAGGGTGCAGGCAGAGCGACCAGATCGCCCCCTTTTTTCCCCACTAGGGGGATGATGTGCTGGGGGGGTCTGATCGCTCCTGCCTGCCTGGGTGTTGCGGAGGGGGGGGGGGGGACACCTCAAAGCCCCCTCCGCGGCGAAATTACCCCCTCCCTCTCC
Organism: Hyperolius riggenbachi; assembly: GCF_040937935.1. Classification (NCBI taxonomy): domain Eukaryota; kingdom Metazoa; phylum Chordata; class Amphibia; order Anura; family Hyperoliidae; genus Hyperolius; species Hyperolius riggenbachi. The sequence goes on along the minus strand of NC_090655.1, from coordinate 291,831,450 downwards.
TCCCTTACCCGGAGATCAGGGATCTGTCCTGTGCAACCTCTAACAGGGTCCTGCCTGTCATGTGACACCGATCCCCGGCCGCTGATTGGCCGGGGATCGCTGATCTGGTACAACGCTGCTACTGTTAGCAAACAAAGCGGATTATTTCCGCTTGTGTTTACATTTAGCCTGCGAGCCGCGATCGGCAGCCCGCAGGCTATTCACGGAGCCCCCCGCCGTGAATTGACAGGAAGCAGCCGCTCGCGCGAGTGGCTGCTTCCTGATTAATTAGCCTGCAGCCGGCGACACAGAACTGCGTCGCTGGTCCTGCAGCTGCCACTTTGCCGACGCGCGGTATGAGTGCGCGGTCGGCAAGTGGTTAAATGTTGACTGTTTTTCTGTTCTTTTTGACATGACTATAATCTATAGCTGGCTTGGCGTGAGTGTATACCCAGCATTCCGCACCACGCGAACCTCAGAAGGTAAATATGCAATACTTACTGTCAGTGTGTATACTGGGGCGTTAGCCCACACATCCCTTTACACCAGGTTACAATGACGAAACTACGGTTATGGAATGCCAGGGGTCTCAACTCCAAAGTTAAGAGATCTCTGGTGTGCAACTACCTTAAGAGTCATAACCCCCACATCTGCATTCTAACAGAGACCCAGCTGTGCGGCAGCAGAATCTTGGCACTTAAAAAGCCATGGGTTGGGCATTATTATAATGCAACATACTCCACCTTCTCCAGAGGGGTAGTGATCCTTATACATAAAACAGTCCCTTTCCAGTTGCTGCACCTGCATATAGACGATCTAGGCAGATATATAATACTCCATGCTCGTATATATATGCTGAGGAGGTCGTACTGGTGGGTCTATATAACCCCCCCTGCAAATTTAACACTGCTCAACGATATCATGAGTAAGGTGACCAAATTCCCAACATCTAAGATCCTATTGTGTGGTGACTTCAATATGGTTCTCTCCCCCTCTGTGGATAGGATGACCCCTAACCCAAAATATCAGGGCTGTGGAGTCGGTCCAAAAATCCACCGACTCCGACTCCTCAGTTTAGGATTCCACCGACTCCGACTCCTCTAATTTGCATATTACAATCTTGTTGATTAAAAGTATGTAACATGAAATTCGTCTCATAACTGCCAACGCTTAGGAATTTTACAAGACAACTGAAGTGAGAAGGATATGTAGACTACTATATTTATTCCCTTTAGACTAAAACTAGTCCTTGGTAAGAGTACTTGTAAAAGGTACAAACCGGAACAAAGAACATATATCTCGTTGACCATCTCTATTAGTGACACAGCTACACATCAGGCTTTATTCTTACAGCATAGATGTTATTTAGTATATATAAGAGATTCCTGTGTACACATCATATATACAGTTACAATCAGATATGTATATCTGACCTTAAAAATACAGGGACTGCTTTATTGAAGCAGCACAAGTAACTAAATTTGATTGGTTTATTTCATTTTTGTGGACTAAGCACAGTTATTACTGTATATATACACTGTATATATACATTATTTTTAATGACTATTATCTGAGAAATAGAACATTTTATCATATTTTCTATTTTAATTACAGTTACAAATTCATTAGGAGTCGGAGTCGGTGCATTTTTTTCTGACTCCAGGCACCCAAAATTGCCCGACTCCACGACTCCGACTCCACAGCCCTGCTAAATATAACCTGTTATTACACAACTGGGCGCAATCTTATAACTTTTTAGATATCTGGCGGTTGCACAACCCGCAGCAGCCTGGATATACATGCCACTCAGCATCCTACTAGGCACTATCACGAATTGATTTGTTACTGTTCACACTAAATTACTGCCCGGAGGTATCTCTGACCACGCCCCATTGGAGACTACTGTAATGATAACTACACATACACCTAAGCCTCTCTGGAGACTGTCTCCGGGGTGGATCAATCATGACTTTGTGACACTGGGTATCAAAAAACCTTTGGAGGAATATTGGTGGTTCAATGATCTCTCTGCTGCCCCCTCAGTGGTATGGGATGCCTATAAAGGGTTACCAGGGGTAACTATATTAAAATAATAGTTGAAGCCAGATTCCAAAACAGAGTAATTTTATACAATGCAGAACAAGCTGCTGAGGCAGCTGAGAGAGAGTTCCTGACTTCCAAATCTAAAAGCACATACGACGCCTGGCAGACGGCACTGTCACATCTATCAGATAGACAGCTAACGGCCGCATCAAAGGCTGAATCAGCACGTCGCATTAGAATATATGAACAGGGAGACAGAACGGGCAAACTCCTGGCTTACCTGATAGGAGAGGAGAAGCAAACATACCATATTGGAGCTATCAAAAACTCTGATGGTAATATACTGACAGCAGGGGGAGACATCAATGATGAGTTCCTGCGTTATTATCGGGCTTTGTATACCTCTGACACTAACTACACCAAATCACAGCTGGAGAACTTTTTTTTTTGGGGGGGGGGGGCTCCACTTACCGGTGCTGACTGCTGAGGATAGGGAATTCCTGGAGGCGGACATCACCGGAGAAGAAATCCGCTGAGTCATTAAAGGTCTACCAAATGCCAAGGCACCTGGTGCTGACGGCCTGCCAGCAGAATTCTACAAAATATATAGTAAGGATTTAGTCCCATATCTGCAGAAGACATCTAAGCATGCTCTTGAAAATAATAGCTTACCAAACTCCATGTGTGAGGCCCTGATTACGGTTCTCCCCCAAAAAGGAAAAGATCCCACTTTATGCAAATCTTATAGGCCAATCTCTTTACTAAACCAAGATTATAAAATATTGGCCAAAATCTTATCCCTCCGACTGAATGTACTAATTACCAAGCTCATCCACCCTGACCAATCGGGTTTTATCCCAGGGAAGGGGACGGATATCAATCTGAGGAGGCTCATGACAAATCTTGCTATTAACCACAACCAATTGGGCGATCGTGTGGTGGTCTCGCTCGATGCGGAAAAGGCCTTCGACGTGGTGGACTGGAATTTTCTCTGGGAAACGCTACTTCACTTTGGGCTGGGCAGCAAATTCGTTGGCTGGCTCAGGACCCTGTACACCACGCTGAGGGCCCGAGTACGCACGGGCCTTTCCATTTCAGTCCCTTTTTCTCTATCTAGGGCAGGGGTCTCAAACTCAATTTACCTGGGGGCCGCAGGAGGCAAAGTCAGGATGAGGCTGGGCCGCATAAGGAATTTCACAATCGCGCCTCTGCCCGCCCCTCTCACTCTTCCTTCACAGAGAGGGGCGGGGAGAGGAGGCGATCCGTGCGGCGATTGACGTCAGGAGGGGCGGGGAGAGGAGGCGATCCGTGCGGCGCTTGACGTCAGGAGGGGCGGGGAGAGGAGGCGATCCGTGCGGCGATTGACGTCAGGAGGGGCAGAGCTGAAGCTGAAAGCTCTGCCCCTTCCAGGAAATGCCGGCGGATTGCCCCCCAGGCGATTTGGGGGCTCTGCAGCCCTCGTTTAGTGGCGGGGATGGCCACAAAATATTGTATCGAGGGCCGCAAATGGCCCGCGGGCCACGAGTTTCAGACCCCTGATCTAGGGGTAACGCGCCAGGGATGTCCGCTTTCACCCACCTTGTTCGCTTTGGCGGTGGAACCCCTTGCCATGCTTTTACGACCCAACACGGCGGTTAGGGGCCTCACATACGGAGATAGAGAAGAGAAGCTTTCGCTTTATGCGGATGACCTCCTTTTATACCTGTCTGACTCTGGTCCCTCACTGGTGAACGCTCTTGAAACTATCAAGGAGTACGGTAGATTTTCAGGGTGAACTGGGACAAATCGACTATCCTGCCATTAGATGGACAGCTATTGATTTCTCCTGCCCCCACTCCTACAGTGGGTTACAGAGTTCACGTATCTGGGAATAAGGGTTACTAAGAACAGCAAACATTATTACACACTTAACTTAGACCCAATTTTATCTAAACTTAAACAAAAATGTAAAGTGTGGCAGACTCTCCCATTGTCTCTGCTAGGCCGTCCCAATGCAATTAAAATGAATATGCTTCCGAAATTCCTATATTATTTCCGGAATAGCCCAGTATACTGTATATTCCTACTAAATACTTCCAGAGTATAAATAATGGGATCCTTCCTAGCTCTTTCCAGCCTGCCCTTTCGAGGAAGTAAGAAAATTCCCCGAGCAACACACAACATGCTGGTGACGGTAAAAATCTGGGAAAAAATTAATAAAACATTACAGCAACCAGGGCAGGTTTCTCCACATACCCCACTGTGGATGAACCCTGCCCTGCCCGAATTTCTGACCATACCAGACCCTAAAGTCTGGGCAGACCATGGGATTTATAAACTAAAGGACATAACGAGCAATCACCAAATTAAAACCTTTAATACTTTGCAACAGGATAATAACTTACGCCGTAATATGCACTTTAGATACATACAATTGCACCATGCGTTTAGGGCCCAATTCCTGAAGGGTAACGGAGCGCTGCTGGTACAATCCCATCAGGGATGCTCGGATGTGCCTCATCCACGAATTCGGCAATCCGCGTGGTTGCAAAAAAAAAATCCGCATTCGGCCCCGCCGCATGCGGATTTTCGTCCGCGTCCACGCAACCACGCAGATTTTCTGCCGTGAATGGCGTAATCACGCGTGGATTCCCGCCCGGAGGCAGATTTTCTTTTAACGTTAATAACAAAGCCCCCATACATGCTACAATCCCCCAAATTGCATGGATTATCGAGGTGATAAGGGGCAACATAACTTCAACATAAAAAATTCCCCAATTTTTTTTTTTTTTTAATGGCTTTTAAAGAATCACCACTGTAAATGGGGCTATTAATTGGTAATACGTGGTTTTAAAAAGGGATATACGCGTTAAGCAATCAAAGAGGTGAAGGCGAGTTCCAATGGCACTTGGCGGCGAAGGTACCGCTGGAGGAGGATGAGTGGCTGACGCCAAAAAGGCCCCAGAGAGGTTTTTGTAATTTGGTTTTTTTTTGCAGCAATTAGCAATGACATCGCAGCAGAGTTGTCAGTGGACACGGGCAGTGTGAACGCAGAGTGCAGTGGTGGTAGCGACTGAGTCAGGAGAAGGACTATGCGGGCGGTCAGTTCAGCAGCACAGAAGGACCACGGCAACATACTGGTAGTAGTAGTAGCAGCACAGCGTCATAGTGCTGGCCAAAAAATTAAATGCACCCGGTGACCCGGGCAGTGTGAACGCAGACAGAGTACATTGGTGGAAGCGACTAAGTCAGGAGGAGGAGGACAATGTGGGCGGTCATTTCAGCAGCAGCAGCACAGAAGGACCATGGCAACATACTGGTGGTAGTAGTAGCAGCACAGCGTCATAGTGCTGGCCAAAAAATTAAATGCACCCGGTGACCCGGGCAGTGATAACGCAGACAGAGTGCATTGGTGGTACCGTGGTAGCGACTGAGTCAGGAGGAGGAGGAGGACAAAGCGGGCGTTCAGTTCAGCAGCAGCAGCAGCACAGAAGGACCATGGCAACATACTGGTGGTGGTAGTAGCAGCACAGCGTCATAGTGCTGGACAAAAAATTAAATGCACCCAGTACAAGGTCACTGAAGGATGCAGCAGTGGGCACAGTACAAGGTCACTGAAGGATGCAGTGGGCACAGCAGTGGGCACTGGATATACAACTAGGTCACTGAAGGATGCAGTGGGCACAGTACAAGGTCACTGAAGGATGCAGTGGGCACAGCAGTGGGCACTGGATATACAACTAGGTCACTGAAGGATGCAGTGGGCACAGTACAAGGTCACTGAAGGATGCAGTGGGCACAGCAGTGGGCACTGGATATACAACTAGGTCACTGAAGGATGCAGTGGGCACAGTACAAGGTCACTGAAGGATGCAGTGGGCACAGCAGTGGGCACTGGATATACAACTAGGTCACTGAAGGATGCAGTGGGCACAGTACAAGGTCACTGAAGGATGCAGTGGGCACAGCAGTGGGGACTGGATATACAACTAGGTCACTGAAGGATGCAGTGGGCACACAAGGATGTCACACTGTGTAATGAGATGCTCATATGCCAGCGAGCGAGCAGTGGGCACTGGGCACGGCACAAGGTCACTGACAGAATGAATGAACAGCGCTGGCAGAGAGTGGCGGCGCCGGCGGTGTGACTGGCTGCCTGCAAATAGTACAAGTGTATAACTGTCACTGGAATATACAAGTGAACACTGCAGCTGCACTAACCTGCCTGCCTGCACTACACACAGATAATCCCCACTCCCACTACACTGACTACACTGCAGCACTGAACCTGCCTGCACAGCACTACACACAGCTAAATAATCACTAGACTCCCACACTCCCACTACACTACACTGACTACAACTAACTACAGCAATCACTCACTGACTAGCTAACTGTGTACAGTATAAGAGCAGTGTTAGCAAAAAAAAAACCGCTTTGTTTTTAACACAATAAATGCACTTGCTCAAACAACAATGGCCTGGAGATAATCCTCTCAGCACCACAGTCTAGCAAGGACAGAGCTTTTCCATCATGGCCGCCGCTTTATATTCAGGAGGGGAGGGCATAGCTCCCCTCCTGTGATTGGTTGCTAGGGCCTGGCTGGGGCACTCTGATTGGCCTGCAATGTGTCACTTCCGCATAGTTTGACGCATTTCCGCTAACCACGACTTCAGCACCGGGTTTCACGAGCGTGAATGCGGATTTCTGTCCGCATTCACGCGAAGCCGAAGTAGATTTTTGTGGTTGAAAATCTATTCACGGCTTAGCGTGTCCGAGGCGGAATGCGTCAAAATGGTCGTGAATCCACGCGTAAGCGTGATCATGACCTGGCGGTGAGCACCACTGAATCCCTTACCACTGAGGAGGAAATAATTAAGAGGGATCTTGAACATGTTATCTCTGTAATATATAAAACTTTCCCCTCAAAGGGGCAAACGAGAATGGATAAATTATTTTTGGCACGGCAGGCAGACATCCCAGATTTAACTCTTGAAACATGGAATACTATCCTGGGGTACTTTGTTACAGTGGGGGTTGCGGCACGAGATCGCCTCATCGCGCTGAAATTTCTCCATAGAAGCTATCTCTCACCTCCATAGAAGCTATCTCTCACCTCCATAGAAGCTATCTCTCACCTCCATAGAAGCTATCTCTCACCTCCATAGAAGCTATCTCTCACCTCCATAGAAGCTATCTCTCACCTCCATAGAAGCTATCTCTCACCTCCATAGAAGCTATCTCTCACCTCCATAGAAGCTATCTCTCACCTCCATAGAAGCTATCTCTCACCTCCATAGAAGCTATCTCTCACCTCCATAGAAGCTATCTCTCACCTCCATAGAAGCTATCTCTCACCTCCATAGAAGCTATCTCTCACCTCCATAGAAGCTATCTCTCACCTCCATAGAAGCTATCTCTCACCTCCATAGAAGCTATCTCTCACCTCCATAGAAGCTATCTCTCACCTCCATAGAAGCTATCTCTCACCTCCATAGAAGCTATCTCTCACCTCCATAGAAGCTATCTCTCACCTCCATAGAAGCTATCTCTCACCTCCATAGAAGCTATCTCTCAACCTCCATAGAAGCTATCTCTCACCTCCATAGAAGCTATCTCTCACCTCCATAGAAGCTATCTCTCACCTCCATAGAAGCTATCTCTCACCTCCATAGAAGCTATCTCTCACCTCCATAGAAGCTATCTCTCACCTCCATAGAAGCTATCTCTCACCTCCATAGAAGCTATCTCTCACCTCCATAGAAGCTATCTCTCACCTCCATAGAAGCTATCTCTCACCTCCATAGAAGCTATCTCTCACCTCCATAGAAGCTATCTCTCACCTCCATAGAAGCTATCTCTCACCTCCATAGAAGCTATCTCTCACCTCCATAGAAGCTATCTCTCACCTCCATAGAAGCTATCTCTCACCTCCATAGAAGCTATCTCTCACCTCCATAGAAGCTATCTCTCACCTCCATAGAAGCTATCTCTCACCTCCATAGAAGCTATCTCTCACCTCCATAGAAGCTATCTCTCACCTCCATAGAAGCTATCTCTCACCTCCATAGAAGCTATCTCTCACCTCCATAGAAGCTATCTCTCACCTCCATAGAAGCTATCTCTCACCTCCATAGAAGCTATCTCTCACCTCCATAGAAGCTATCTCTCACCTCCATAGAAGCTATCTCTCACCTCCATAGAAGCTATCTCTCACCTCCATAGAAGCTATCTCTCACCTCCATAGAAGCTATCTCTCACCTCCATAGAAGCTATCTCTCACCTCCATAGAAGCTATCTCTCACCTCCATAGAAGCTATCTCTCACCTCCATAGAAGCTATCTCTCACCTCCATAGAAGCTATCTCTCACCTCCATAGAAGCTATCTCTCACCTCCATAGAAGCTATCTCTCACCTCCATAGAAGCTATCTCTCACCTCCATAGAAGCTATCTCTCACCTCCATAGAAGCTATCTCTCACCTCCATAGAAGCTATCTCTCACCTCCATAGAAGCTATCTCTCACCTCCATAGAAGCTATCTCTCACCTCCATAGAAGCTATCTCTCACCTCCATAGAAGCTATCTCTCACCTCCATAGAAGCTATCTCTCACCTCCATAGAAGCTATCTCTCACCTCCATAGAAGCTATCTCTCACCTCCATAGAAGCTATCTCTCACCTCCATAGAAGCTATCTCTCACCTCCATAGAAGCTATCTCTCACCTCCATAGAAGCTATCTCTCACCTCCATAGAAGCTATCTCTCACCTCCATAGAAGCTATCTCTCACCTCCATAGAAGCTATCTCTCACCTCCATAGAAGCTATCTCTCACCTCCATAGAAGCTATCTCTCACCTCCATAGAAGCTATCTCTCACCTCCATAGAAGCTATCTCTCACCTCCATAGAAGCTATCTCTCACCTCCATAGAAGCTATCTCTCACCTCCATAGAAGCTATCTCTCACCTCCATAGAAGCTATCTCTCACCTCCATAGAAGCTATCTCTCACCTCCATAGAAGCTATCTCTCACCTCCATAGAAGCTATCTCTCACCTCCATAGAAGCTATCTCTCACCTCCATAGAAGCTATCTCTCACCTCCATAGAAGCTATCTCTCACCTCCATAGAAGCTATCTCTCACCTCCATAGAAGCTATCTCTCACCTCCATAGAAGCTATCTCTCACCTCCATAGAAGCTATCTCTCACCTCCATAGAAGCTATCTCTCACCTCCATAGAAGCTATCTCTCACCTCCATAGAAGCTATCTCTCACCTCCATAGAAGCTATCTCTCACCTCCATAGAAGCTATCTCTCACCTCCATAGAAGCTATCTCTCACCTCCATAGAAGCTATCTCTCACCTCCATAGAAGCTATCTCTCACCTCCATAGAAGCTATCTCTCACCTCCATAGAAGCTATCTCTCACCTCCATAGAAGCTATCTCTCACCTCCATAGAAGCTATCTCTCACCTCCATAGAAGCTATCTCTCACCTCCATAGAAGCTATCTCTCACCTCCATAGAAGCTATCTCTCACCTCCATAGAAGCTATCTCTCACCTCCATAGAAGCTATCTCTCACCTCCATAGAAGCTATCTCTCACCTCCATAGAAGCTATCTCTCACCTCCATAGAAGCTATCTCTCACCTCCATAGAAGCTATCTCTCACCTCCATAGAAGCTATCTCTCACCTCCATAGAAGCTATCTCTCACCTCCATAGAAGCTATCTCTCACCTCCATAGAAGCTATCTCTCACCTCCATAGAAGCTATCTCTCACCTCCATAGAAGCTATCTCTCACCTCCATAGAAGCTATCTCTCACCTCCATAGAAGCTATCTCTCACCTCCATAGAAGCTATCTCTCACCTCCATAGAAGCTATCTCTCACCTCCATAGAAGCTATCTCTCACCTCCATAGAAGCTATCTCTCACCTCCATAGAAGCTATCTCTCACCTCCATAGAAGCTATCTCTCACCTCCATAGAAGCTATCTCTCACCTCCATAGAAGCTATCTCTCACCTCCATAGAAGCTATCTCTCACCTCCATAGAAGCTATCTCTCACCTCCATAGAAGCTATCTCTCACCTCCATAGAAGCTATCTCTCACCTCCATAGAAGCTATCTCTCACCTCCATAGAAGCTATCTCTCACCTCCATAGAAGCTATCTCTCACCTCCATAGAAGCTATCTCTCACCTCCATAGAAGCTATCTCTCACCTCCATAGAAGCTATCTCTCACCTCCATAGAAGCTATCTCTCACCTCCATAGAAGCTATCTCTCACCTCCATAGAAGCTATCTCTCACCTCCATAGAAGCTATCTCTCACCTCCATAGAAGCTATCTCTCACCTCCATAGAAGCTATCTCTCACCTCCATAGAAGCTATCTCTCACCTCCATAGAAGCTATCTCTCACCTCCATAGAAGCTATCTCTCACCTCCATAGAAGCTATCTCTCACCTCCATAGAAGCTATCTCTCACCTCCATAGAAGCTATCTCTCACCTCCATAGAAGCTATCTCTCACCTCCATAGAAGCTATCTCTCACCTCCATAGAAGCTATCTCTCACCTCCATAGAAGCTATCTCTCACCTCCATAGAAGCTATCTCTCACCTCCATAGAAGCTATCTCTCACCTCCATAGAAGCTATCTCTCACCTCCATAGAAGCTATCTCTCACCTCCATAGAAGCTATCTCTCACCTCCATAGAAGCTATCTCTCACCTCCATAGAAGCTATCTCTCACCTCCATAGAAGCTATCTCTCACCTCCATAGAAGCTATCTCTCACCTCCATAGAAGCTATCTCTCACCTCCATAGAAGCTATCTCTCACCTCCATAGAAGCTATCTCTCACCTCCATAGAAGCTATCTCTCACCTCCATAGAAGCTATCTCTCACCTCCATAGAAGCTATCTCTCACCTCCATAGAAGCTATCTCTCACCTCCATAGAAGCTATCTCTCACCTCCATAGAAGCTATCTCTCACCTCCATAGAAGCTATCTCTCACCTCCATAGAAGCTATCTCTCACCTCCATAGAAGCTATCTCTCACCTCCATAGAAGCTATCTCTCACCTCCATAGAAGCTATCTCTCACCTCCATAGAAGCTATCTCTCACCTCCATAGAAGCTATCTCTCACCTCCATAGAAGCTATCTCTCACCTCCATAGAAGCTATCTCTCACCTCCATAGAAGCTATCTCTCACCTCCATAGAAGCTATCTCTCACCTCCATAGAAGCTATCTCTCACCTCCATAGAAGCTATCTCTCACCTCCATAGAAGCTATCTCTCACCTCCATAGAAGCTATCTCTCACCTCCATAGAAGCTATCTCTCACCTCCATAGAAGCTATCTCTCACCTCCATAGAAGCTATCTCTCACCTCCATAGAAGCTATCTCTCACCTCCATAGAAGCTATCTCTCACCTCCATAGAAGCTATCTCTCACCTCCATAGAAGCTATCTCTCACCTCCATAGAAGCTATCTCTCACCTCCATAGAAGCTATCTCTCACCTCCATAGAAGCTATCTCTCACCTCCATAGAAGCTATCTCTCACCTCCATAGAAGCTATCTCTCACCTCCATAGAAGCTATCTCTCACCTCCATAGAAGCTATCTCTCACCTCCATAGAAGCTATCTCTCACCTCCATAGAAGCTATCTCTCACCTCCATAGAAGCTATCTCTCACCTCCATAGAAGCTATCTCTCACCTCCATAGAAGCTATCTCTCACCTCCATAGAAGCTATCTCTCACCTCCATAGAAGCTATCTCTCACCTCCATAGAAGCTATCTCTCACCTCCATAGAAGCTATCTCTCACCTCCATAGAAGCTATCTCTCACCTCCATAGAAGCTATCTCTCACCTCCATAGAAGCTATCTCTCACCTCCATAGAAGCTATCTCTCACCTCCATAGAAGCTATCTCTCACCTCCATAGAAGCTATCTCTCACCTCCATAGAAGCTATCTCTCACCTCCATAGAAGCTATCTCTCACCTCCATAGAAGCTATCTCTCACCTCCATAGAAGCTATCTCTCACCTCCATAGAAGCTATCTCTCACCTCCATAGAAGCTATCTCTCACCTCCATAGAAGCTATCTCTCACCTCCATAGAAGCTATCTCTCACCTCCATAGAAGCTATCTCTCACCTCCATAGAAGCTATCTCTCACCTCCATAGAAGCTATCTCTCACCTCCATAGAAGCTATCTCTCACCTCCATAGAAGCTATCTCTCACCTCCATAGAAGCTATCTCTCACCTCCATAGAAGCTATCTCTCACCTCCATAGAAGCTATCTCTCACCTCCATAGAAGCTATCTCTCACCTCCATAGAAGCTATCTCTCACCTCCATAGAAGCTATCTCTCACCTCCATAGAAGCTATCTCTCACCTCCATAGAAGCTATCTCTCACCTCCATAGAAGCTATCTCTCACCTCCATAGAAGCTATCTCTCACCTCCATAGAAGCTATCTCTCACCTCCATAGAAGCTATCTCTCACCTCCATAGAAGCTATCTCTCACCTCCATAGAAGCTATCTCTCACCTCCATAGAAGCTATCTCTCACCTCCATAGAAGCTATCTCTCACCTCCATAGAAGCTATCTCTCACCTCCATAGAAGCTATCTCTCACCTCCATAGAAGCTATCTCTCACCTCCATAGAAGCTATCTCTCACCTCCATAGAAGCTATCTCTCACCTCCATAGAAGCTATCTCTCACCTCCATAGAAGCTATCTCTCACCTCCATAGAAGCTATCTCTCACCTCCATAGAAGCTATCTCTCACCTCCATAGAAGCTATCTCTCACCTCCATAGAAGCTATCTCTCACCTCCATAGAAGCTATCTCTCACCTCCATAGAAGCTATCTCTCACCTCCATAGAAGCTATCTCTCACCTCCATAGAAGCTATCTCTCACCTCCATAGAAGCTATCTCTCACCTCCATAGAAGCTATCTCTCACCTCCATAGAAGCTATCTCTCACCTCCATAGAAGCTATCTCTCACCTCCATAGAAGCTATCTCTCACCTCCATAGAAGCTATCTCTCACCTCCATAGAAGCTATCTCTCACCTCCATAGAAGCTATCTCTCACCTCCATAGAAGCTATCTCTCACCTCCATAGAAGCTATCTCTCACCTCCATAGAAGCTATCTCTCACCTCCATAGAAGCTATCTCTCACCTCCATAGAAGCTATCTCTCACCTCCATAGAAGCTATCTCTCACCTCCATAGAAGCTATCTCTCACCTCCATAGAAGCTATCTCTCACCTCCATAGAAGCTATCTCTCACCTCCATAGAAGCTATCTCTCACCTCCATAGAAGCTATCTCTCACCTCCATAGAAGCTATCTCTCACCTCCATAGAAGCTATCTCTCACCTCCATAGAAGCTATCTCTCACCTCCATAGAAGCTATCTCTCACCTCCATAGAAGCTATCTCTCACCTCCATAGAAGCTATCTCTCACCTCCATAGAAGCTATCTCTCACCTCCATAGAAGCTATCTCTCACCTCCATAGAAGCTATCTCTCACCTCCATAGAAGCTATCTCTCACCTCCATAGAAGCTATCTCTCACCTCCATAGAAGCTATCTCTCACCTCCATAGAAGCTATCTCTCACCTCCATAGAAGCTATCTCTCACCTCCATAGAAGCTATCTCTCACCTCCATAGAAGCTATCTCTCACCTCCATAGAAGCTATCTCTCACCTCCATAGAAGCTATCTCTCACCTCCATAGAAGCTATCTCTCACCTCCATAGAAGCTATCTCTCACCTCCATAGAAGCTATCTCTCACCTCCATAGAAGCTATCTCTCACCTCCATAGAAGCTATCTCTCACCTCCATAGAAGCTATCTCTCACCTCCATAGAAGCTATCTCTCACCTCCATAGAAGCTATCTCTCACCTCCATAGAAGCTATCTCTCACCTCCATAGAAGCTATCTCTCACCTCCATAGAAGCTATCTCTCACCTCCATAGAAGCTATCTCTCACCTCCATAGAAGCTATCTCTCACCTCCATAGAAGCTATCTCTCACCTCCATAGAAGCTATCTCTCACCTCCATAGAAGCTATCTCTCACCTCCATAGAAGCTATCTCTCACCTCCATAGAAGCTATCTCTCACCTCCATAGAAGCTATCTCTCACCTCCATAGAAGCTATCTCTCACCTCCATAGAAGCTATCTCTCACCTCCATAGAAGCTATCTCTCACCTCCATAGAAGCTATCTCTCACCTCCATAGAAGCTATCTCTCACCTCCATAGAAGCTATCTCTCACCTCCATAGAAGCTATCTCTCACCTCCATAGAAGCTATCTCTCACCTCCATAGAAGCTATCTCTCACCTCCATAGAAGCTATCTCTCACCTCCATAGAAGCTATCTCTCACCTCCATAGAAGCTATCTCTCACCTCCATAGAAGCTATCTCTCACCTCCATAGAAGCTATCTCTCACCTCCATAGAAGCTATCTCTCACCTCCATAGAAGCTATCTCTCACCTCCATAGAAGCTATCTCTCACCTCCATAGAAGCTATCTCTCACCTCCATAGAAGCTATCTCTCACCTCCATAGAAGCTATCTCTCACCTCCATAGAAGCTATCTCTCACCTCCATAGAAGCTATCTCTCACCTCCATAGAAGCTATCTCTCACCTCCATAGAAGCTATCTCTCACCTCCATAGAAGCTATCTCTCACCTCCATAGAAGCTATCTCTCACCTCCATAGAAGCTATCTCTCACCTCCATAGAAGCTATCTCTCACCTCCATAGAAGCTATCTCTCACCTCCATAGAAGCTATCTCTCACCTCCATAGAAGCTATCTCTCACCTCCATAGAAGCTATCTCTCACCTCCATAGAAGCTATCTCTCACCTCCATAGAAGCTATCTCTCACCTCCATAGAAGCTATCTCTCACCTCCATAGAAGCTATCTCTCACCTCCATAGAAGCTATCTCTCACCTCCATAGAAGCTATCTCTCACCTCCATAGAAGCTATCTCTCACCTCCATAGAAGCTATCTCTCACCTCCATAGAAGCTATCTCTCACCTCCATAGAAGCTATCTCTCACCTCCATAGAAGCTATCTCTCACCTCCATAGAAGCTATCTCTCACCTCCATAGAAGCTATCTCTCACCTCCATAGAAGCTATCTCTCACCTCCATAGAAGCTATCTCTCACCTCCATAGAAGCTATCTCTCACCTCCATAGAAGCTATCTCTCACCTCCATAGAAGCTATCTCTCACCTCCATAGAAGCTATCTCTCACCTCCATAGAAGCTATCTCTCACCTCCATAGAAGCTATCTCTCACCTCCATAGAAGCTATCTCTCACCTCCATAGAAGCTATCTCTCACCTCCATAGAAGCTATCTCTCACCTCCATAGAAGCTATCTCTCACCTCCATAGAAGCTATCTCTCACCTCCATAGAAGCTATCTCTCACCTCCATAGAAGCTATCTCTCACCTCCATAGAAGCTATCTCTCACCTCCATAGAAGCTATCTCTCACCTCCATAGAAGCTATCTCTCACCTCCATAGAAGCTATCTCTCACCTCCATAGAAGCTATCTCTCACCTCCATAGAAGCTATCTCTCACCTCCATAGAAGCTATCTCTCACCTCCATAGAAGCTATCTCTCACCTCCATAGAAGCTATCTCTCACCTCCATAGAAGCTATCTCTCACCTCCATAGAAGCTATCTCTCACCTCCATAGAAGCTATCTCTCACCTCCATAGAAGCTATCTCTCACCTCCATAGAAGCTATCTCTCACCTCCATAGAAGCTATCTCTCACCTCCATAGAAGCTATCTCTCACCTCCATAGAAGCTATCTCTCACCTCCATAGAAGCTATCTCTCACCTCCATAGAAGCTATCTCTCACCTCCATAGAAGCTATCTCTCACCTCCATAGAAGCTATCTCTCACCTCCATAGAAGCTATCTCTCACCTCCATAGAAGCTATCTCTCACCTCCATAGAAGCTATCTCTCACCTCCATAGAAGCTATCTCTCACCTCCATAGAAGCTATCTCTCACCTCCATAGAAGCTATCTCTCACCTCCATAGAAGCTATCTCTCACCTCCATAGAAGCTATCTCTCACCTCCATAGAAGCTATCTCTCACCTCCATAGAAGCTATCTCTCACCTCCATAGAAGCTATCTCTCACCTCCATAGAAGCTATCTCTCACCTCCATAGAAGCTATCTCTCACCTCCATAGAAGCTATCTCTCACCTCCATAGAAGCTATCTCTCACCTCCATAGAAGCTATCTCTCACCTCCATAGAAGCTATCTCTCACCTCCATAGAAGCTATCTCTCACCTCCATAGAAGCTATCTCTCACCTCCATAGAAGCTATCTCTCACCTCCATAGAAGCTATCTCTCACCTCCATAGAAGCTATCTCTCACCTCCATAGAAGCTATCTCTCACCTCCATAGAAGCTATCTCTCACCTCCATAGAAGCTATCTCTCACCTCCATAGAAGCTATCTCTCACCTCCATAGAAGCTATCTCTCACCTCCATAGAAGCTATCTCTCACCTCCATAGAAGCTATCTCTCACCTCCATAGAAGCTATCTCTCACCTCCATAGAAGCTATCTCTCACCTCCATAGAAGCTATCTCTCACCTCCATAGAAGCTATCTCTCACCTCCATAGAAGCTATCTCTCACCTCCATAGAAGCTATCTCTCACCTCCATAGAAGCTATCTCTCACCTCCATAGAAGCTATCTCTCACCTCCATAGAAGCTATCTCTCACCTCCATAGAAGCTATCTCTCACCTCCATAGAAGCTATCTCTCACCTCCATAGAAGCTATCTCTCACCTCCATAGAAGCTATCTCTCACCTCCATAGAAGCTATCTCTCACCTCCATAGAAGCTATCTCTCACCTCCATAGAAGCTATCTCTCACCTCCATAGAAGCTATCTCTCACCTCCATAGAAGCTATCTCTCACCTCCATAGAAGCTATCTCTCACCTCCATAGAAGCTATCTCTCACCTCCATAGAAGCTATCTCTCACCTCCATAGAAGCTATCTCTCACCTCCATAGAAGCTATCTCTCACCTCCATAGAAGCTATCTCTCACCTCCATAGAAGCTATCTCTCACCTCCATAGAAGCTATCTCTCACCTCCATAGAAGCTATCTCTCACCTCCATAGAAGCTATCTCTCACCTCCATAGAAGCTATCTCTCACCTCCATAGAAGCTATCTCTCACCTCCATAGAAGCTATCTCTCACCTCCATAGAAGCTATCTCTCACCTCCATAG